>NC_136996.1:27880657-27910657 GCF_032717465.1 Coenobita brevimanus
TTTCGTACATACTGTCGTGCCACTCACATCTGCCAGTGTCATTTCGTGGCCCATATTGTTAGTTAAAACGAAGATATTAGTTCAGGGGCGCAGTATTCACAGTTTCTCTGGATTATGGTACTTCTTGGTAACAAAAGTAACAATCAAAAGAAAGATGGCCTTTTAACCCCCCTGAAAACAAGTGTCATACAGTATACTTAAGAGGAAATGAGACGTAAAAGATTAGATAGGATGCAGTTATGGGTGTCAATATTGATACCAAGGCTGAGAAATCAGCTACGTAATGATGGTTTAGAAGAGCTGAATCTTAAAGGGAGTGTGGTCCATGGTTGTACACCTCTCAATAGGCGTGGTAAGGTAGCAAAATAATTAATATTTAACTTGGCACCAGTCAGTTTACACTAGAAACACTGCCCATAGTAGCTGAAATCTCGAGCTCGTATGAACGTGAACCCTCGAACTCCAGGCTGAAGCTGCACTCTCTTGCCGTTCATCGTGCTCATTTTGGGGGATAGGGAGGTACTTGAGGGGCGTTTGTTGTTGATACTGTTGTTTCCTAACCCCTGTCTGTCTGGCCGAATAAATCCGTCGGCCATGGGTATGCAACTGCTTCTGTGGGGTTGTCCTGCAGGTACAGTACAGCACATGCATCGTGTAGTGAATTTCTCTCCACCCCGAGTACTCGTCAGCACCTGCGGGTCGTTTGTATAGCCACTCAGTGAGGCTAACTGGCTATACCGGTCTGCCGTGTGAAGGCGTCCCTCCCCATCACTAGGTAGTGTGGCTTTAAAATTGTCAAACGTTTCCGATTAAAATGGATCAAAACGTTTCATCTCCAGCAGGGCTGTAAACAATAATCCCACCCGCTGCAATCACCAGCCAGGCCCATTAGCGTCACTTAGCACTGCTTGTAATGACGTACGCACACCCAGAGTAACTGTAATTCTCCTAATTGCGCCATAAATCTGCGTATCCCACACCCGTATAGTGATAAATCCCTCAATCCCTAGTTGAAAAATATCCTTATCCCCCTTTCACTACAATGACGGGGCGCTGACGAGAAGCCTAAATATGGTGGCACCGTGACTCTGGATGGATCAGTTGCGGTGCCAACACGGGTCCGACTGTGGTGAGGCATTATCTAGCACAAGGGACACCATTTCCTTATACAGGGTATGTACTGTACCTGTAAGACGGACCCACAGAAGCAGTTACTTACTTGTGGTCGATGGGAGTGTTCGACCAGAGAGATTAGGGTTAAGCAACAACAGCATCTATAGTGACCGGTTTTATTCTATTCTGACTGCTTTCAGACGATTTTATTCTGCTTGAGAGATACTTTTTGCTAATAATCCTCTGTCTTTAGGGGTTAGTGATGGCTGTATCCAATTATACCGTTCGAAAGTGTTCCCGAAATTGAATGAACTTGTGCTGATGTAGCTCGCTCTCTCTCTCTTTGTCTCACACACACACACACACACACACACACACACACACACACACACACACACACACACACACACACACACACACACACACACACACACACACACACACACACACACACACACACACACACACACACACACACACACACACACACACACACACACACACACACACACACACATTCGACGTCATAGTGATGGAGTTTACTCAGTCCACCTCGGGCTAACCCAACCCAACCCATCCCAGTCCAACCCAATCCATCCCAGTCCAACCTAACCCAACCCAATCCACTCCAGTCAAGCCCAGCCCAAACCAACTCAGCCCAGTCAAAATTAAACCAACCTAACTAAACCTAACCTAGCCAGACCAAACCATATCTAATCTAGCCTAGCCTAACCTAACGCAGACTAACCCAGCCTAATCTAACCTAACTTAACCTGACCCCTTGCCTCTCCTGGATGCTGGATTAAATGAGTGGGGGTTGGAGCGTCACTGGGTAAGATTTGTGGCGACATTTTCGGGGTAACTAGACAAAGCTGGACAGACGAGTCGCACTGGCTTCGCTTTGCATACCAAAAGGCCGTGTGGTGGTGGTTGAGATGCCGGGGAAGGGGAAGGAGGGAGGGAGGAAGAGGAGAGAGAGAAAGAAGGGTAGGGAGAAGGCAAAAAGAGGGGAAGAAGGGGGATGGAGAAGGCAGAAAGAGGGGAAGATAGAGGAAGGGGAGAGGAAAGGAAAGTGGAACAGGCAGTGATAAGACAATAGGGAAGGATGAGGGACTGAGAAATAAGTGTAAAGAGAGTAAAAAGTACAATGAAAAGCAAACAACAAACAGACTTGGGCCTTTCACAGCTGTTTGTAGTTAGGACAGTACTATTCTATGAGTTAAAGACAAGGATAGAAAAGCTGTAAGGCTGCAAGGATGAGGAAGATGATGAGAGAAAGGAATTTGTAGGTACTGGAGGGAAAGGAGAAAAGGAAGGAGAGAAAGGATGGAGGGGAGCAAGAATGAGAGAGGGGGGATCAAGGAAAGAAGGAGAGGAGACGGAGAAATGATGAGAGAGGGGGAAATAGGGAGATGTCGAAGAGGAACTGGAAATGAGGTAGAAAGAAAGGGAGAGAGGAAGGAGGAGAAAAGAGGGAAAGAGGGAGAGATAGAATTAACAGGGAATAGATTAACGGGAGCGAGGAAGAGGGACGGAGGGCCCGGAAGAAAAACAGGGGGAGGAAGTGAGAGCGGAGAGGGGGATGAAAAAGACGGAAGGGGAGACGAAGAGGAGGACGAGGAGGAGAGGAAAGGATTAGAGAGGGAAGCAGAGAGGGGATGGAGGAACTGGGATAATGAAGAGCGAAGGGGAGGGAGGAAGAGTGGGAAATAGTGAGGGGGAGGAAGGAGAGAGACAGGGAGGAAACAGGGAGGAAACAGGGAGGGGAGAGAGGAAGTCAAGGGAGGAGAGACGGGGGATAGGATAAAGTAGATGAATGGGAAGAACGAGGAGAGTGAGGGAAGGGATGAAGGAGGGTGAAAATGTAGTAGGGAGGTGTGTGTGTGTGTGTGTATGTGTGTGTGTGTGTGAGAGAGAGAGAGAGAGAGAGAGAGAGAGAGAGCGGGAAATGAGAGGAACGGGGAGAGAAGAAAGGGTGAGAAATACAAAGGAATACAAAGGGCTGCAAAAGAAAGCAAACAGCAACAGATCTGTAGGTTCCTTTCGAGGCTGTTTGTTGTAGTGTGCGATATAACGTATGTAATATTTCTATAAGTCAAAGAAAAGGATAGGAAAAGGAGGGAAACACTGGAGACAGGATGGGGAGAGAAAGAAAGGAGGAGGGGGATAATGGAGAGGGGAAGAAGAAAGGGAGGGAAAGAGGGAGCACAGGAAGCGAGACGGAGCGGTGAAGTTGGGAGACGGAGGGGACGAAAGGGGAAAGGGAGGGACGAATGATGAAGGGAAGAAGAGAGAAAGCAGGAGGAAGAGAGGAGGAAATAGGAAGAAGAAGCGGAAAAGGAAAGGTGATGGGAAGTGACGATCAGAGTGTGTGTGTGTGTGTGTGTGTGTGTGTGTGTGTGTACGTGAGTGAATTATTGCAGAATTGTACACTTCCGTCATCACACCAATGTAATCACCGTAGTGCTTTCGTTAGTGTGTGTGTGTGTGTGTGTGTGTGTGTGTGTGTGTGTGTGTGTGTGTGTGTGTGTGTGTGTGTGTGTGTGTGTGTGTGTGTGTGTGTGTGTGTGTGTGTGAATTAATGCAGATGTGTACACCCCTTCTCACAACAGTACAATCTCCGTAGTGCTCTCGTAGGTGTAAATACAAGCATATTCATTTATTCACAACCAGGTGTCACGTAGCATCACTCATGGAAGCACACACCTCTTTCTCTTCACACTCACTCTTTTTTAAAACTGCATTCACACATTTAATTTGTCCATTGATTATTCTACTACAGTGAATCATTTTTAGTTTTTTAATTCTGGTGCTAGTATTAAAGGGGACGTGCACAGGTCAGTTGCATCTATTTATTCACCCGTCTGTCTATCTATCCATCTGTCTGTCTACATATTGTTTGGCTTTTTATCTGAATAATTTTATGTGGTTTGTATTTGCCTTCGTTTTTTCTTGCATTGTTTCCGATGACTATTTTTCTTACGTCACAGGGGTCCTTCTGAGGCATCCTTTGGTTCTAACCCTCTCATCCTTCGACCCTTACTTTGGCATCCTTCGGGTCCCTCCTTGGCATGGCTGTAGGAGCATAAAAGGGAATCACACAAACCAAATTTAACCTAATAAGCAACAATCGATTTTACGTTCAGGTCCGCAGTTATATTCCTGATTGAACAAGAAGAAGAGTGAAAGAGTGAATCCACCAGCACAACCGGCCTCAAAATCGCACTCGGGTTCTTTTCACCTGCGAACCGAATTTGCTAACCATTGCACCACCACCCCATCCCCACACCCATCCCCTAGCTCCCAAACCCTATCATCTGTGACCAAATTTCGTTTCCATTGTCCAGTATTTTCCACAGCTTATGCCTCCTTCTACCCCTGCTCTTCCCTTCCACACCCTCCCCCTTCCTCTCCACTACTCTTCCCATCCGCCTCCCTTCCCCCTTACACTCCCTTCAAGATCCCTTTCCCTTCCTCCTAATCTCCCCCCAACTTTTCCCCTTAACCCTCCCCGTACCCCTTCCCTTCACCTTCCCCCCTCCCCTTCTCCTATCCCTCCCCCTTCTCCTTTCCCTCCTACTCTCACCCTCTGCATAACTAGAAAACGTGCAGCCTTTTCCATTTTCCTCTAAGACCTCCCCTCCTCCCTTTTCAACCTCCCCCTCCCCTCCTCTTCCCTCCCCTCCCCTCTGCTACTTCCACCTCCCATTTCAAACTCCCCTTCCCTTCCCACTGCACTCAGCAAAACTAGGCAACGTGTGTTTTTACCCGTGTGAAACCTCTCCCTCCCCTCACTACATCAACACCCAATGCATTCTATATTCTCTTCACCATAACTTGGTCAGATGTTCGTCCTTTTGCAGCTTATTTCCCTCAACTCAGTGGAAGAGAAACGCAATACTATGACTCTAAATCCTTCCCATAGCACTTTTTCGTGGTTAGCATCATATTCTAAGGTTAATCTATTGCAACAACTCAGATTTAAGATGCAGGGATGACAATTTTAAGCCAAGTTAGAGTGAAAAGAGCGAAGCATTACACACCTTTAGCTAATACCAGGGGGCACGTCTTCATTTTCTATACAGCATAATCTTCCACGTAATTCCCCACGTTTGATAAAGCGAGTCTCCCACAACCCTGGCTGTACAGTGAACAGATTTGCCTCCACGTTTATTTCTATATGCAGGGTAGACCATATATAACACTCCACTTCCTGGCCTTTGGTTCCTTCTTCCTTGCATAAAAAAAAAAAAAAAATCCTCTCCGCCGGCCGATTTCTCATATATTGTGGGGATGGTTCAGTGATATCAGTGTTTACCCTTATCATTTATCCCTTTCCTTCTCCCACTGCCACATCCACGCCCACACCAGCAGACTGAGCCGTCCCCGCAGCACAGAGGCTACTACATGGCCCGTATTCTCGTCGGATAAGAAGGCTCCGCAGCACCTCTTCCTTAGCGATTTATTCTTGACTATGGCTGGTTAATTTCCTTTTGCACGTTGTCTTTCAGAGGACAGTATTGAAGGATTTACGTAACATGAAGGACAGCAAGGTGTTATAAGCAATATAAATCGCTAGGGAAAAGAAGTTAGGGAGCCCAGGTGAGTTTCTAGTTGAGTGCTATTTAAGGACCATGCTACACACACCGCAGTACACCTTTCAGAGCAGGGTACACCGGGTAACAAAATTCTCTTTTTCCATTTACACCTCGCTACTCCCCCCTCCCCTCCTAATCCGCAGCTCCCCGCCATACCTAAAGGGAAACCATCTTTTATCTGTGGCAGAGTGCTCAGTGTCGCTATATTACACGATACTCTGTCCACTTTAACATGGCCAAGAATTGCTGTCTGTCGTGAATCTCTTTATTTATATCTAACTCTAGACAGACGCCACAAATAAATCGCCTTCATGTCGCCCTGTCCCCTGCCATTTCTCTGCCCTTCTCCTAACCTAAACCCCCATCTCTCCCTCTCCCCCCATCATGAATACTTTAAGAAAATTCAAAGCTTCAGACTGCTTCTGTCCCCTGCCTGGGTTTGAACTCGCGTCCTTTCAGACCACAGATCACTTCTTTAACCATTTTATCACATACAGTTTCTTTATATACTTTTTTTTTTTTTTTGTTATACCTGGATCATGTATCTTTTCTTTCTACATGCTCAAGTCCCCCTTTCCTCCTCCATTACCCTTGGTCAGATCTCTCTATATATACATATCTTTTTTTACATTTATTTTTGGCACAGGTGGGGGCAGGCCTTCCATTTCCATATATACCGAAAAGTTCTCTCTCTGATAAATATTCATCTTTTTCCCTTTGATACACGAATGGGTAGATATTAACTTTCTACATGTATACTCCTGCGCCCTGACTCCCTGCTACATATCCGTCAGTATTTACCTCTGGCATACATATGGGGACTGCTTCCTATTGTCCATGTATACCCCATCGTGCTCCCTCCCTCTTTCTGCCCCCCCCCCCTCCCACGGACACATCCACCCTTTTCCATCTATATTTCAGAGGTTTCTTCCTCTATGCTTTACCACGTGACACATGTCCATATTCTCTATATGCGTCACAGTCTCTCTCTCTGTCTCTCTCTGTCTCTCTCTCTCTCTGTCTCTGTCTGTCTCTCTCTCTCTCTGTCTCTGTCTGTCTGTCTCTCTCTCTCTCTCTCTCTCTCTCTCTCTATTTGTATGTATGTGAGAGAGAGAGAAAAAAATCAGACGAGAAAAGAGTGAGGAAATGAAGACGGTAACATGTTCAGACAGACACAGACGCGCATACAGGCAGGAAGAGAAGAAAACGACAACAAGAGAGAAAAGAGAGACAGATTAGGCGGAAAACAGAACAAAAAATTAAGAATAAAAGAGAGACATTCACACACACACATACAGAGCAACAAAGAATGAGAGAGAAAACGAGAAAAATAAAGAGATAGGGAAAGATTAGAACAGAAAGAAGGGAGAGAGAAAATGATAAAGCGAGGGGAAAACAGAGGAAGAGGGGAGATATTAGAGGAGAAAGAGAGAGGAAATGAGGTAGGAGGTCAGGCCAGGTCGACAGTGTCCACGTGAATATGAAAGTGTGGGCAAGTGTTGGACGACCCTGTACCAGACATCGACATTACACCTCCATTATACCTGCACACACACACACACACACACACACACACACACACACACACACACACACACACACACACACACACACACACACACACACACACACACACACACAAGGGATCTCTGCCTCCTGTCAGCACCCCGTTTGTTTAGTGTATGGAGAGAGCGATAGCAGGTGTGTGTGTGTGTGTGTGTGTGTGTAAAATTCCATTCCTTCGTCTATCTTTATATTCTTAAGTATCTGTTAATCAATCAGTGTATCTATCAATTTATCTATTTGTCTACCTACCGTATGTATCGCCATGTGTCCATGCAACTCTCATTTTATCTATCCATCAGTATGTCTATCTCAAACACCCCCTTTTTTCATTCTGTCTCGCCTCTTCTGTTCTTCCTCTTCATCTTTCCTTTTACTTTCACAGAATTTTTTGCCTTGTTGTCTCTTCAAATAATATCTCATTTTCCTTCAGTCTTTCCTCCTCATCCCATATTCTTTTCCCCCCGTTTTCTTTTCCATTTGTTTTCCCACAGGCCATTCTGTTTCTTTCTTCGTTTTCTCTCTCTCTCTCTCTCTCTCTCTCTCTCTCTCTCTCTCTCTCTCTCTCAAGCAAGCAAGGGAAGGGTGTGACGGCAATATTTTAGAGCTAACGTGAAGTGTTTAGCCGCCTATAAAAGAAAATAAATTGGTATATGAAAAACACTCTCCATTGAGTTTTTTGGCTCAAGGATTCTTTTTTTTTTGTATCTACCATCCTGTGAAAGAAAAATTATGAGTATATGGAAACAACCTTAATTAAATTCTTCAGCTTGCACAACTACCACTACCAACAACAACCACAACCACAACTACCACCACCAAAGACAGCGCAACAACTACTACAGCTACCACGAGCAACCACAATTATCTATGTCAGCCACTTCCACCACCACCACAACAGCTACTACAACAACCACTAAAACTACCACCGCAAGCTACCACAACCCCCTTTTCCAACCACTACAACTAACACCAGCAACCACAGTCACCTCATGCAGCTACCACAACAACCACAATCACCTCTTTCAACAACTACAAATAGCACTAACAACCACAGCCACCTCTTCCACTTCCACAACTACCACCATCGAGCCAACCAGTCAACCAGCACACACACACTATGGTCTTCCAAATTGGTGGTTTCCCCTTGGTGGTGACATTATACGGCCTCTCTCAATGACTCTTTTGTTTCTCCTCCCTCTTTGCTCCCTTCCTCTTCATTTTCTGTTTCTCTCACACGAAGAAACCCCTCCTCTCTCTCTCTCTCTCTCTCTCTCTCTCTCTCTCTCTCTCTCTCTCTCTCTCTCTCTCTCAGTGTGGTCCATTTCCTATCTCTCTGTATGCCCTCCTCCCTTTTCATTTCGCCTTTCCTCAAACTCTACTGCACTTCTCTCTCTCTCTCTCTCTCTCTCTCTCTCTCTCTCTCTCTCGCTTCTCTCTCTCTCTTTTATTTATTTTTTATTTTTTGCCTTTTCGTAGTGTTCATGGTAATATACCCCTGTTCATACTTTTTTCTCTCTTTTCCTTCTTCATTTTCTACGTCTGTGTTACTCTTCCTCTCTGTGTTCTGTGTGTATGTGTATTTTTCATGATTTTGGGCCTGATGCTAGTCATTCCTCTTTCATTCTCTCTCTCTCTCTCTCTCTCTCTCACTCTTTTGCTTATGCGGATTTTCGGTCTGTTTACCCTGATCTACCAGTAATCATATTTTTCCCCCGTCATTTATTTTTCTCCTTATTCTACATGTCATTCTTTTTCCTCCATTTGTCTTCATATTATTTTTCCTGTGTTCTAGTTTCACCTGTTTTTTATTTTTTGCCTCTTTATTTCTTTCTCTGTTTCTGTATTACTTCCTGTCCTCCCCCTCCCTTTTCTAGTTACTTATTCCAACATTTTTTAGCATTTTTAAATATTCTTTTATGCTGACCATCGCGACCCCCTCATTCCCTAGCTACACGACACACATTTTCACATATTCTATCTCGCTCTCTGATTTTCACCCTCTCTTTATCAAATTGTTTCCCTCTGCTCTATCACTGAATTTCTGTTGTACGTGTCGACCCTCTCACAGTATATTCTGAACCCGATATTTCTCCCTAAAGAAGCTCTAAAACATTTACCCTCTCTGGTATAATGTCGCGTTTTCTTTTTTTTTTTTCTTTAACCTGTATCTTTCTGCTCGTCCCCTATCTTATTCATTATTAGTGCTTTGGCCGCAAAAATTTGCAGGACTAACTAATAGTCGTTCCATCACAGATTGTTTCAAATACCACTACTTTTCTTTTCATACCGTTACTGAGCCCACAATGACCAATTCTGACCAAAAGTCGATTTTTTTTTTCTCACATATTTGTGTGTCGCGATTTCGGACAATTTCGCATCGTCGCATCGCGCGCGATAGCCATGTTTTTTATATTTTTTCTGGCACTCCCTGGACTTAATCTGACCTGATGCAAAATGAATTTGGTCGATATCCACAGTATTACCGTAACCGCCAAAGAAGCGAACAAAGGCACAAACAGACACACGGATACACAGCTTGACTTCATTATTTAGACCCTTCTTTTATTTTCAGGCACCAGTACTCATTCTTATCTCAGTAAAATACAGTAGTCTTTGTTTATCTGGAATAGTGCACTAGAGTTATCCCGACAAGGAGAGAGTTGATGTTGACTGTATTAATGCTCTCAGGCTCCATTATTCACGTTCAGGTGAAGAAATTCGTCCGGCGTTAGTGGAAATAGTAAGTTAAAGATGTCCCTACCATGAGAGGCTTAATTTTCAGCTAAACCCCTCGCCTACCTCTCCTAATTTGCCCTTCCATCACCACCTGGTTGTAGCCTTCCTTCCATTCTTGCCTCTACATCATCATCACCATCCCGCTTCTTCCTACGGGGGACAGGGTCAGGTAGGGTACAGAAAGCCTGAAAAGGGAAGAATATGACAGTGGGAGGAGTAATTAACAGCATGTCCAGTGAAATGGGCCGTACACTTATTCGTTACCATTCAAGCCCCCGGAATCCTGACTCCATCTAATAGGTACATCTTTCCACACGTAGCTTCGTAATTACCTGTCAGGCAAAGTTAACTGGGCGATTGTCAAGTGTTAAAAGGGATGCCAAACTCACGCCATACACTCCTCCATACAAAATTCACCCATCCAGTTCGATCCCTTGTCAGTTTCCTAGCCTCGTCAGCATCCATAGCTCTCTCAATTACACATTCATTTACCAAATCTGTCCACCTTCTTCTTGGCCTACCACGTCTCCTTCCACCTTCTAAGACACTCACTTATAACCTTTTTTCAACTCTATTTATATCCATTCATTCTATTTAAGCATAATCTCGTCAGTTCTAATTTCCAGGGATTTCCATACTCAACATGTTTCACGAATTACATTTTTTCTGGAATTCAATATTTCTGCAAACCTCTTTCTTCATCTTTCACCGTCACTATCCCGCAGTGTATTTCGCCTGAAATCACCCTGTCCCTCACTGTCTTCCTTCTCCCCTGCTTTCCTCCATCTCTCTATTCCATCCCTTTCTGCGTCCTTCCCTCCCTCCATCCATCCATCCATCCGTCCATCCAGCCACACCCAAGCGCGAACTTTTCTCATCTCAAAGTCTTAAAATGCGGAAAGTTAAGGAGCCGTAAACTTGAAACTACCCATGAAGCATTTTTTAAGGACAAGTACGGTATGCCCTGTTTACCACCTCCATCACCCCCCCTTCCCTCCATGCCCCCATCCCTTCCCTCCCCGCTCATCTCCATGCCCCTCCCCCCTCCTGTCCTTGTTTCCCTTTACCCTTCCCTCCATAGTCCCCCTTCCCTCCCCTCCCCCTCCTCTACATCCTTCCCTCTCCTCATCCCTCCATCCTCCCTTTACCCTCCCTTCAAACCATCCTTCTAGCTATGTCATACTCTTTACACTTCAATGTCTTCATGTACCCTCCCTTCCCGCCCTCCTCTCCATGCTTCCCCCTCCCCTTCCCTCCATCCCCTCCCCTCAAACCAGCCTCTCCTCACAATACCTACCTCAACCTTTTCAATCCAATTACGTTTTCTTGTATCTTAATCTTTCTGCAAGGCTAAGATTTTATGCAGACCTTCTCGTCGGTACCTGTCTGTGTTTCTTCACCAAATCTTACATAAATTCCTGTCAGACGCTGTACCAGGATGCATGGAATCCTCTTTTTATCTGTATCTGTTTCTTTATCTTTCTTGATCTTATCTTTATCTTTATTTCTATTTCTCTTTATCTTTATTTTTCATTTCTTTCTATATCTTTATCTTTCTTAGTCCTTCCTTATCTCTGTCTTCATCTTTATCTTCATCTTCATCTTTCTTTCTCTTTCTCTTTATCTTTATCAGGGAGTCCTCCTACCATACAACGAGACCAGGATACTTCTCATTCTGAACCCATATTCTCTTAAAGGAGGCTCCCTGTCACCATTTCTGTAGCGATTTATTTTTGGATATGGCTGGTTAATATCCCTTTGCACGTTATCTATGCAGAGTGTGGCCATATTGGAATTAACATGGAGATGAACAGTAAAGTATAAGAAGCAAAATAAGTCGCATAGTAAAAGTGTTAGGGAGCATTTTTAACTGACGAGAATACGGACCTTGGACACTAATACGGACGGACACTAATACGGACCTTGGACACTATACTCACTAGCCTGCTGTGGTATGCTTGGGATATATTCAGAACTATACCCTGTTTACTCTAACCTGGCCTAAAATTGCCATCTCTCCATCTTGTGTATCGAGCTGCAACAAGAGATTAACACTGTATTACGATGCCAGTCACGAAGAAGTGCTATTGAGACGATGTAGGCCCATTATATTATTGTACGAATGAGCTACGTGAAATAAGCTGCAGAAGGAAGAAACTCTGGGCCAAATTAAAGTAAAAGGACTATAGTGTAATGGTATTGTAACTGCCTAACCGAAATGGAAAGTACCTAAGCATTTCCCTGGAATACGAGAGGCAACCGTCTAATTACAGTCCAGATCCCTATTTTCCGTTTTAAGGAAAGGAAGACGTGTGAAAAAAAACTTGGCCAAAGAACGCATGGTCGCCTTGGGAATCGAACCTGGTATCTTTGGGATGGGATGTGGTATTAGTGGAGATATTATTATTATTATTATTGTTATTATTATTGTTGTTGTTGTTGTTATTATTGTCGTTGTTGCTACTACCAGCTACTACTACATCTAACTACTAATACTACTACTACTACTACTATCCTTTTATTTGCATTTTTTGACGTGGTGGGGCATATGATAGAGCAGTGAGCATGATGTTTACACTATTCATCAGACACTTCCCCGTAAACAAATGGAATCGAACCCATGATGCACAGTCCCAAGTCCACTGCTGTATCCAGTAGACCACAACCTCTCGCACAGTCGATAGGCGTAAATCCATCTCTTCTCCCCTCCTCCCCACCACACCACCATACCACTCCCTTTCCCAGACATCTCCACTACCATATCTTTTTCATGGTAGTCCTCTTCCACCATACCATTGATACAAGAGTCTCCATGTTCCTCTTTCTCTAAATTAATGGACTCTTACAAAACCCTCTTTCCTTCCCTCTTAAGTCCTCTTTCATACTCTTGGGCTCCCCCTCTCTTTCTCCTCTTCCTCTTCATCATCAGCCTCTCTGTCCCATACTCTTCACTGGGCCGACTCTCCCCCTCCACTACTCTACTTTCTTTACCTCTTCCCTTGCCTTCTTTAACCCTAAACCTCCCCCCCCCCTCTCTCTCTCTCTCTCTCTCTCTCTCTCGTATCCAAATTCCCTACCTCCTTCACATACAGATGCTGGCCAAAGGAACAAGGACACTACCCTAGTCCAGACGCACAAGAACAGGGTCATTTCTAGCTGACGGGTTACAGTGAGGAGAGTGAGGGGATAGTATCAGATGGAGGTAAGTGAGGGGAAGTTGTTATCACTTTCCCATCCCCTCAGTGCAAGTCGTTAGCCGGAAATTACCCACTTCCTGTACACCTGTAATAAAGCAGTGTCTCTTACTTCTGTCCTCACCTGTACCATAAGACCTCCCTTTCCATTTCCTTTATTCGTATACATGATTATCCCATTTCCCTGCCAGCATCTTCCCCTCCTTCTCCCCCTCCGCAACACTCCCACTTCCCTCCATCCCCTCTCATAACCCTCACATCCCTCTGTTTTCCCTCTCTGCTTTCCCCTTCCATCCATATATATGTTTTTTCTCATAGCCCTGCCTGCATCTCCCCCTCCCCCTCCACAACACTCCCACTTCCCTCCATCCCCTCTCTAATCCCTCACACCCTCAATTTTCCCTCTCTATCTCCCCAACTCCCCATCTACCTCCCCACTCACTGTTCGCCTCCCCACTACATCCATCAACTCCAACTCCAATACACTTTTTCCTTCTCTTAAAAAAAGCCTCATTCTCCGTCTTTTAGTATATATTCGTTTTCACTGTCTCTCATTCAGTGTCACTGATTCTGTCTAACTGTATGCCTCTCTCTCTGTCTAGCTGTCCATCTGTCAGTGTGTGTGTGTGTGTGTGTGTGTGTGTGTGTGTGGTCTGTCTGTGATTCTCTCTCTCTCTCTCTCTCTCTCTCTCTCTCTCTCTCTCAGAATAACAAACCAGACTTGTGAAGTATATAACTCAAATTTAAATCACAATGGCGCTGTCATTTTTACCATTTCCTCAAGATAACGAAATTTTTTATGTTAATGTCCTCCATATATAATTATCGGTGCTGGAGAGGGGCGCCTTCACGTGGTGGCACCGATATATGCCGTACAAATGCCCCCGAGCTCCCTCCCTATCCCCCGAAAGGAAGATGGTGGATTGCAGGTGAGAGGTAAATACGGCCCGTCAGATTCACGTCCATATGTTCCTGGGGCCACAACAGCAACAGCAAAAACAACAGCAAAATAACAGCAAAACACCCACAGCATAATCTTTCACTTCCATAACTCTGTACTCGAAGTTTGGATAATATTTTGCACAAAGTCTGATGATTTTTTGATGTGAGAGAGAGAGAGAGAGAGAGAGAGAGAGAGAGAGAGAGAGTGTGTGTGTGTGTGTGTGTGTGTGTGTGTGTGTGTGTGTGTGTGTGTGTGTGTGTTTGTGTGTGGCGCGTCCTCGTGGTGAAGGAGATAATGAAGGCTGTATCTAATCTCTCCTCTTAAGTTCCGTCTATGTTAAATATAAACGTCTTAAACATAGCACTAAACGTCTTAAACATAGCACTAAACGTCTTAAACATGGCACTAAACGTCTTAAACATAACACTAAACGTCTTAAACATAGCACTAACACAGCTAAGAGTACATCAGAACCAAGGTGTTAACGTTTTGTACTGAGATTAAGTAACTTTGTATATTAATTAGCCTAAAACCAAGAAAATTCATTCAACGCCAAGAAATACCTGGAAGACAAAGGGCTAAGTTTGGCTCGTATTCCCTATTTCACTTTGCTTCGTTCTTATTCCTTTTTATTAAGATGCTCTCTCAGTTTATAGGCTTCTATACCTTTGCGTGCATTCTCTCTCTCTCTCTCTCTCTCTCTCATTGCTCTTGTATCTCGAAATTCTCAGAAATCCGCCTTACATCTTCCCTTTCTTCGCCCTCCTTCCTTCCTTCCTTCCTTCCTACCTTCCTTCCTTTATCCTGCTTCCTTTCCTCCCCTCCTTCTGTACTGATTTCCTTCCTGTCTTTATCTTGGCGTTCCCTCTTTCAAATCGTGTTTCCTTCTTTATTTCCTTTCTCGTTTACACTCTTACTTTTTTCCTTTACCCCCTCCAAGATCCTTCACTTCTCCCTCCCTTCCTTCCTTCCTTCCTTCTTTCCTTTCCCTCTTCCTTACTTCCTTCTTTCCTTACTTCCTTCTTTCCTTACTCCCTTCACTTCTTCCTTCCTTCTTTTTTGTTCCTTCCTTCGTATTTCCTACGTCTTCCTCTCCCTTCCTCGCTTTCGCTTTACTTGCAATTCACTTCTTACTTTTTTTCCTCCCTTTTCTCCCTGTCCTCCCTCACTCCCTTTATTTTTTATATCCCCTTTTCATCCTTCTTTCCTTCCTTTCTTCCTTCACCAGTATGGCCCCTTCATATATTGTTTTCCTTGCCTAACAATCTCCATGAATAGCTTTGTTTTTTCCTTCCTTCCTTCCTTCCTTCGCCTCCTTCGCCTTTACTACTACTTCATGTGTGATATCAGACGCTTCCATGCCTAATATCTTCCACTTTACATTCTCCCTCAACAGCTTTCTTCCTTCCCCCCTGTCTCCCTTTCTTCCTAATTTCCCTCCTTCCTTCCTTCCCTCATCTCCTCCTTCATCTTTACGGCTCCATCACTCAGGCCTCCTTCATGGCTGGTATTCCTCACTTAACATCCTTCATCAACATTCTTTTTTATTCCTTCCTCCCTTCCCTCCTTTCTTTTTTTTCTTCCCTCCTCTCCTTCCTTCATTACTTCCATCCTTCCTTCATTCCTTGCTATCTTGCATCACCGTTACGGCTCCTTCATGCCTGATATCTTCCACTTAACTTTCTCCATCAACCTTCTGCCTTCTTTCCTTCCATTCTTCCTTTTTATCCTTCCTTCCTTCTTTCCTTCACCGCCTCCATATTTATAGTTTCTTTGTGTCCGCTCTCCACATCGTAATATCCTCTATCAACATCTTCCTTCCCTCCGTTCATCCTTTCTGCCTTCCTTTGCTCCTTCCTTCCCACCTTTCTTTCTTCTTCCTTCCTTCACCTTTACTGCTCCTTCGCCCCCGCCTCCTTCATGGCTGGTAACCCCCACTTCCAGCTTCCTTCTGACCAGCATAAACTTGGCTTCCTTCACTTCCGCCTTCCCACTCTCCTTCAATTTCGCATATTTCATTTCTCATTCTCCCTTCTTCTCTTTTCCCTTCCTTCTCCTTGTTTCTCCTTGCTTTCTCTTCTTCTGTTTCTCTTCCTTTTCTTTCATTCTACTTTTCCTTCCCGTCTTCACACTTTCCTTCAGTTTGATATATTTCACGTTTCATTTCCTTCTTCTTCTCTCCCTTTTCTTCTTCTTCTTCTTCTCCTCCTCCTCCTCCTCCTCCTCCTCCTCCTCCTAAAGCTTCCTCTTCTACGTAACAAGTCCTTATTCATCCAATTTTTTTCAATATATCCTCAGCCCTTCCTTTTATGTCTCCCTCTTCCTCTTCACATGTCCTCCCTTTTTCCGTCCTTCCTCCCACCCTCCCTTCTTTCCTTTGTTTCATCCCTACCTTCATCTCTCCTTCCTCCCTCCCTTCCTTTCTTCTTTCCTTCATTCCTATCATCTTTTTCCTTCCCTCCATCCTCCATCTCGTATTCCTTCCTTCCGTCCGTCTCTTCCTTCTTTCCTTCCCCCTTCATCTTTCCCTCCCTTCCTCCCTCATTCTCTTCCTCCCAGTCTCCTCGTCCTTCCTTCCTTCCTTCTTTCCATCTCTCCTTTCTCTCTTTATTTCTTCCACTCTTCCTTCCATCCCTTCTTCCTTTCTTTCTTTCTTCCTTCCTTCCTACCATCCTTTTCCTTCCGTCCTTCGTCCATCTGTCATTCCGTCCTTCCCTCCCTCTCTCCGTTCTTCCTTCCTTCCTTCTTTCCTTCCCTCTTCCCATCCCTTCTTCCTTCCATCTTCCCTACCCTCTTCCCATCCCTTCTTCCATACCTTCTTTTGTCTTTCCTTCCATCCTTTCTCCCTTCGTTCCATTCCTTCCTCCTTCTCTCCTTCCTTCCTTTCCTCCCTCTTTCCTCCACCACTTAGTCGGCTTCCTTTGTCCTTCATAATCACAAAGTTTTTATGAAAATACTGGGCTGGAGTAGAACACCTTGCCCTTCAGCCTCTTATTCTCTCTCTCTCTCTCTCTCTCTCTCTCTCTCTCTCTCTCTCTCTCTCTCTCTCTGTATGCCTACTGCTCAACTGGTAAAGGGTCTCCTGAAGTATACTAAACCATTTGGATAGTCACTCAGTGTAGAGTCACTTGTAGGTGGCACTACATGGGGTGAGTGGATGGTGAGTACTTCCTTCTTCCTTAGTTCTTTCTCGTGTTGTATTTTACCATCACTTTATATTCCTCTCATTTACTGTATTACTCTTTCTTTCTTCCTTAGGCCAATTTCTCTGTCCTTTTGAATTACTCTGTTGTACAGTATATCCCTCCTTCAAATGCAAAGTCTTCCTCGCGTATGTATTGCTCCTTTCATCATTCTGTATTCCTCTGCTCTGATATATCACTCTGGTAAATTGCGTTCTGTTTTAAGCCTCTGTCTGTCTGTCTGTCTGTCTGTCTGTCTCTGTCTCTCTCTGTCTCTCTCTCTCTCTCTCTCTCTCTCTCTCTCTCCCTCCCCCTTTCCTCACTGTCCATCCCTCTCAAAGGTTAATTTAGCTCCCTCTCTCTTTCTTCCTCCCCATTCTTTATCTCCCCATCATCACAAATCCGGCTCCTCTCTCCATCTCTCTTCCTTTCCCTCCTCTTCTCCTACTCTCCTCCACCTCCTTTCTCTCCATCATCCTTTCCTTCCCTCCCACTCTTCCACTCTTCCTCCCTCTCAGTCCTCCTCCATTGCATCTCCTCCCTGCTACTCCTCCAGCATCATCTATCAAGCCCCTCTCTCCCTCTCTCTTTCCTCTTCTTTCCTCCCCTCTCAGCCCTTTCTCCCACTCCTCTCCCTTTCTCCACCCCTCTCACTTTCACCGCGTCACAAAGCCAGCCAGAAAAAGCCAGCGCAAAGCCAGTCCTGCTCGTTTAATTGTTGCCTCTCATATAAAGCCGCCTTTTTGCCTACACAGTCCGGCTTCCTCCCTTTCCTCACCCCCTCGTATTCCCCTCCCCCCCCCCCTCTCTCTCTCTCTCTCTCTCTCTCTCTCTCTCTCTTACTGTCTTAATCGAGGTCCTTTTCCCCCCTCATTCCTCTCCTCTCCTTCACCTCCCTTTTCTC
The DNA here is from genome assembly GCF_032717465.1 of Coenobita brevimanus. Taxonomy (NCBI): domain Eukaryota; kingdom Metazoa; phylum Arthropoda; class Malacostraca; order Decapoda; family Coenobitidae; genus Coenobita; species Coenobita brevimanus. The sequence goes on from NC_136996.1 coordinate 27,898,894, forward strand.
CCTCCTTTCTTTTCTCCCTTGCCTTTCATCCTCTTTCTCTTCTCCCTCTTTCTTAACTCCCCATTCCTCTCTTCCCTCCTTTCCTCCCGCCTCTTTCCTCTCCCTATTTCCTTCACTCCCACCCCTCTCACCCACCATATTTCCTTTGCTTCCCACACTCCTTTTCCCTCACCGAGCAGTCTACCCTCCTCTCTCTCTCCACTATCTCTCTCGCCTCCACTCTCCCTCACCTCTCCCTCCTTTTTCCCTTTCCCTCACTTCTCCTTCATTTTTCCCTCTCCCTCACCTCTCCCTCCCTTTTCCCTGTTTCTCACCTCTCCTTCCTTTTTCCCTCTCCCACACCTCTCTTTCCATTTTCTCTCCCTCACCTCTCCCTCCTTTTTCCCTCTCCCTCACCTCTCCCTCCTCTTTCCCTCTCCCTCACCTCTCCCTCCTTTTTCCCTCTCCCTCACCTCTCCCTCCTCTTTCCCTCTCCCTCACCTCTCCCTCCTTTTTCCCTCTCCCTCACCTCTCCCTCCTCTTTCCCTCTCCCTCCACTTTCCCTCTCCCTCACCTCTCCCTCCTCTTTCCCTCTCCCTCACCTCTCCCTCCTCTTTCCCTCTCCCTCACCTCTCCCTCCTCTTTCCCTCTCCCTCACCTCTCCCTCCTCTCTCCCTCTCACTCAGCGGGCGTCACAAACCAGGCCATAAAAAAGCCGACACAAAGCCTGGCCTGCTCGTTTAATTGTTGCCTCTCGTATAAAGGGCCTTTTACTACGCCCAGCTGCTATGAATGCCTTGGGGAGCCGCCGAAATTGCTCCCTATACCTCTCCCGGGAGCCGACGGCCAGGTGGGGAGAGCGTTGGGAGGTGTGGGGAGGCGGGAGATGAATTGGGGTGATTTGGTAGGGAGACGGTGGGAAAGGCACGGAGGACGGTGGGGAGGATGAGTTACAAGGTGGTGAAGTGTGGGGAGTTGGGAGAGAAAATTGGGGAGGTTTGGGGGAAAATCTGGGAGAGGTATTCAGGAAGTGTTGGGAAAGGTGGGGGTGTTGGGGAGAAAATTGGGGAAATACAGAGAGGTAGGGGATAATTTGGGGAGATGGTTTGAAGGTGAGAAGCAGCTAGGGAAAGTAATGGGGGAGGTATGGGGTGATGGGGAATAATTTAGGGAGACCGTGTGAAGTTGGGGAGACGATGGAGAAGAAGGTGGGGGAGAAGGTGAGGAAGGTGGTGGGGAGCTAGGAGAAAGCTGGGGAGACTGGGGGGAAGGTGCTGGTAGGAGACAGATTGGGGAGATTGGGGAGAAAGTGAGGAAGGTGCTGGGGAGCTAGGAGATAAACTAGGGAGATTATGGGGAAATTAGCAGGAGCTTGGGAGGTTTGGAGAGGCAGTGGAGGCATAAAGACAGGTTTGCGATGGTTGGGGATGAAATGGAGAAAAGATGATGTGGAAAGGTGTTGGGGGAGGTGGAGAAAGGTTATGATGATGTGGCGAGGTGGGGGATGATAGGGTAGGGTAGGTAGGTGGGGAATCAATTGGGGAAGGTGGTAAGGAGGTGGGGAAGATGGTAAGGATTTGGGGAACTATTAGGATATATGGACAGATGTAAAAGGTGAGGGGAATTTAGAGGAAAGTGGTATGGACGCTTGGAGAGGATAGGAAAGTGAAGAAAAGAAACTAAGAACTTACGGAGTGGTCTGGAGAGGTTTGGGAGTTGAAAAAGGTGGGGAGTTGGTGTGGAGAAATTGAGGTTTGGAGGGAGGGAGGGCAAGCAAACTGAGAAATGCAGCCAAGACAATACGCAAAGTTGGGGAGGAAGGTGGAAAGGTGAAGAGGTGAGTAAGAGACTTGAAGCGTGGAAGGTGAGGAAAGAGGAAAGTTGGGAGAGGAGTGAAAGAGAGGGAATAGCAGAGGAGAAAGTGGGAGGAAGGGAGAAAGAGGAAACAGTGAGGAAGAAAGTGTACAGAAAGAGAGGTGAAGTTATGGGAAGTGGTAGACAAAAAGGAATGTGGAAGGAAGAAAATTGAATGAAAAACTGAAGGAAAATAAGGAAAGAGAGAGGTAAGATGGAATGGAAAGTGATAGGTAAGGAAAAAAATGAAAGAAAAGAGGAAACGAGAAGTGAAAAAAAGGGAAGATTAGAGGGGAGAGGGCGAGAGAGAGAGAGAGAGAGAGAGAGAGGGGGGGGGGGATGAAAGGTAGGTGGAATAATGCAGAACACAGAGGTAGGTGGGAATACAGAGGGCGATATGAAACTGGGTGCAGATGGATATTATGGTGGAGGGGTGGGTGTGGGGGAGGTGGGGAGGATGTGAAGGGGTGAGGAGGAGATGAGAGGTTGGTGGAAAGAATGTAGGGGTAGGTAGAGAGGGTGTGGGAGTAGGCGGGAAGGTGAGGAGGGAAAGGGGGGATGGTGTGAAAGAGTGAGAAGGGAGTGGAGGGTAGGTTGAGAGGGAGTGGAAGGTGGAGACAGGATGTGGAATGATAGGAAAGGAATGGGAGGTTGATGGAGAGGATGTATGGGGAGATGGAGAGGGTGGGGGGAATACGGAAAAGTAGAATTAGAGTAACTGGGGATGATGAGATGGGGAGGATGATGGAGGCAGAGGTGTTGGTGGGACTGAGCAATTGTGTAAGGTGGGAGTCGAAGTTAGGTAGGACGGTAGGTGAGAATGGGGACAAGTGAGTAGGTGTGAGGGAAAGAAAGGTAGGTGAAGGTAAGGAGATACGTGGAGAGAAGATCTGAAGTAACCAGGAACAAGTAGGTCAGTGAAGGTGTAGTGGGTAGGTAGGGAGCATGGTGGGAATTGGATTAAGGAGAAAAGGATAGGTGGATGTAGGAAAGTATGAGGGAAGTGGAGAGTCAGTACAAGTTATTAGGTGTACATAGTAAGTTTGGAGATATATAAGGTAGGTGAGGAGGAGGTTTGGTGTAAGGGGGTAGGCGAGGATAGGAGACAAGGACACAGGGTAAGAATACTTGCCTTTAGATAAACAGAAGTCCCTTGGTTCCCTTGTCATCTTCTAAAAGGAGGATGGTGGATGCAGAAAAAGATAGCTTCAACGTGTAGTCCAGCAGGTTTACATTCAGGTGAACCTAGGGCCACAACAACAACAACTATACACCACCACCACCACCACCACCACCACCACCACCACCACCACAGCAACAACAACAAAGGTAAGGTATTTGGGATGATGTAAGGAAAATCAAGATAGGTAGCTGAAATATGGAGGAAGATAAAAATGAAGACGAGAATATCGTAAGAAGAATCCTGAAGAAAGAGTGATTAATATTTGGATATGTAAAAAAAATATATATAAATTTATTTAGACTCTTATTATTGCTATTAAATGTTTTCGAAATCTGCCTCCTATTACCTAAAATTTTTAAAAGAAGAGATAAAAATTTTGAGATGTCACTGTAAACTATTCTTCTCTCGATACTGGTCTCTAAATCAGCTTCTTGGCTCCGTTTATTTGTTTTGACTCTCTCTCTCTCTCTCTCTCTCTCTCTCTCTCAGTAATTTTACCCACACACATGCACTCATCTTCGGCCACCTCATTTCCCTTTCACTCCGTCGCACACACACACACACACACACACACACACACACACACACACACACACACACACACACACACACACACACACACACACACACACACACACACACACACACACACACACACATTTTTTTCCCATTAACCCCCCCGAAACCAGAACGCCATAGATCAGGGAAGATGGGGTGATAAAGCGAGCGGATTTATCTCCCCAAAACAATAGAAGGAGCTGCTACTAAGGGGAGACAATGAGAGTGATCGTTGGGGGTGTTGGGAGGGGAGAAAAGGGTTTGGAGGGGAGAGAGCGAGAATTTGGATGGGGGAGAGGGGACTTGGAGGGGGGAGATGGGAGTTTGGAGGTGGAGATGCAAGGGGAGAACGTAGAGGTGAGAAAATGAGACGTTGTGTACGGGGTAGAGAAAATGGGGAGAGGGGAGGGTAGAGGGGAGAAAAGAAAGGGGGGAACAGGAACAGGAGGGGAGCTGGAGGGGTTGGATTAAGAGGAAAGATTTGAGGGAAGAGAGAAGAGCGGACAATGAGGGTGATTGTTAAGGGTGTGAGAAGGGAGGAAAGGGGTTTGTGGAGGGGTGAGAGAGGGGAGCGAGAAAAGATTTATGAGAGAGAGAGAGAGAGAGAGAATCATCAGTTATTTTTTGGTCACATCAGTAGGTTCCCTCATTTCCTCGGTTATTACGTGAGGTCAAAGTAAAGAGGTCATTATCAGATTAGTTTTAAGTCATTTTAAGTATTTTCAGGAGGTCATATTTAACTCACTTTCAGTAGGTAATTTTTAAAGTAATCTTCAGGTCATTTTCAGTATGTAATAATTAGGTCATTCTGGAGGACGTCATCTTCAGCTCATTTTCAAACCCTCACCAGGTCATTTTCAGAGGGATATAATCATGGGTCATTTTCAGATCATTTTCAGGAAGTCATTTTCCGAGTGGCATGAAGGGAGGAGATGTAAGGGTTTTGGAAGTGAGGGGAGCTTGAGGGCGGAAGAGGGTGGATGGTCATTTTCACTCATTTTCACCAGGCTTGAGACTAATTGGTAGGGAAGAGGAAGAAGAAGAAGGAGAGGATGGGTAAGAGGACGAGGAGGAAGAAGAGAATGAGGATAAAGGAGAAGAGGGCGATATGAAGGAAGAGGGGGAGGAAGAGGATGAGGAGGAAGAAGAAGAGGAGGAGTAAGAGGACGAGGAGGAGGAAGAGGAAGTCTAGAAGGAAAAGCTGGAAGAATAAGATAAGGAGAAGGAAAAAGAGAGGAATAAGGAAGATGAGGGAGGAGGAACAGGGGGAAGAGGACACCGAAAAGGAAGAGGAGGAAGAAGAACAGAAAGAGAAGGAAGAGGAGGAGAAGGAGAGGGAAGAGGAAGAGGACCAGGAAGAGGAAGAGGAAACAGAGAGGAAAAAGACGAGGAGGAGGAACAGGAGAAGGAGGAGGTGAAAGAGGAATAGGAGGAGAAGGAGGAGGAAGAGGAGGAGGAAGAAGATTGTAGAAACGAATGTATATGATGGAAGGTAAAAGGGTTGGAGAGGAAGAGGAAGGACTGAGAGGAGCAGAGTAAGAGGATGGGAGAGTAAGAAGAAGGGTTGCGAGGAGAGTAAGAGAAGAGGAAAAGGAGAGTAAGAAGGCTGAAGACTAAGAGGAAGGAACTGAGAGGAGAGTAAGAGGACAGTAAGAGGAAAGGATTAAGAGCTGAGGAAATATTCACTACTCACGTAAAGCTGATTTCTAGGGGAGAGAAATGGAGGAAGGTAAGGAGGTAGGGAGAGAAAGGAGGAAGGGAGGGAGGGAGAAAGGAGGGTGTGATATAGAGGGATGGAGGAAGGAAGAAGTAGGGAGAAGGGAGAGGAGAGCGGGACGAAGGGAAGGAGAGAGGAAACGAGGAGACTTAAGAGACATAGGAGAAAAGGCGGAAGGAAACTTAGCATCACTTGAGAGAGAGAGAGAGAGAGAGAGAGAGAGAGAGAGCCACGACGTAATTCAGCATGGGTCACACACAAACATAATTCACCCCTCACTCAGGTCCTTCCATGTTAGTTTTCTCTCTCTCTCTCTCTCTCTCTCTCTCTCTCTCTCTCTCTCTCTCTCTCTCTCTCTCTCTCTCTCTCTCACAATGAAACCCACGCCCAATTATCAACAATAAAAATCATAAATATTAAAACAATTAGTAATCACACAGATCAAAGGACAAAGTGAAATCGGTAAAGTCAAGGGATCATAAAAATATTGTTAAAGTAAAGCAGTTTTCTTTGTTTTGAATTTTCTTGCACAGGTGAAAGAGAGAGTGATAATGATGATGATGATGATGATGATGGTGGTGGTAGTGGTGGTGGTGGTGGTGGTGGTGGTGATGTTGATGATGATTGTGATGATTATGCTGTTGATGATGATGATGATGATTGTGATGATGATGATGATGATGATAATGATGATGATGATGATGATATTAAATTGTGTGCTTGTGGTATTTGGTGTTATATGATGATTATGATGATGATGGTGGTGGTGGTGATTGTGACAGTGGTGAGGATAATGATGATGGTAATGGTGAAAGTGATGGTGCCGATGGTTTGAGCAATGGTGATGGTGGAAGTGATAGTGATGATTATGTAATGTATGTAGACGAAAACAAGTGAGAAAATCAATAAGTTTTTATATCATCTGAAACAAAAATTTAAAAAAGGTGTAAATATGAGAAGATACTAATTTCACAGAGTCGTGTACTGAGGTAGGCAGGAAAAAATAATGGAAGGAAATAGATAACGCAAATAATCACAGTAGACAACAGGGAAGAAATGATGGTGAGGATAAATAAAGAGTAAATAAGAGAGAGGGGAAAAAAGAGGAGGAAAAGCATGTGGGGAAAGACTAAGGATAATGCAAAATAAAAGAGGAGAAAGAGCATAACCACTTCTGATGCAAAATTTCAGTCTTATTACCGTCAATACCACCTCACCTCATGACGCTAGAGATAGGTGTGTGTGTGTGTGTGTGTGTGTGAAAGAGAGTAGTATGAGATAGGTATAAGACAGGTGTGAGACTTATGATACAGGTGTAAGACAGGTATGGGTCAGGTGTGGCAGGTATGGGTCAGGTGTGGCAGGTATGAGACAGGTGTGCGATAGGTGTGAAACAGGTGTGAAACAATTGTATGACAGGTGACGGGGGTTAGGTGTGAGACAGGTAACAGATGCTGGGATGGGAGACGTGGGGATAAGCGTAAAGCATATTAGAAAACCTAGTAACGGCAGGAAAAGCAGACAGAAGATGGGAAAATGACAAGTTGACAAAAGACAGGAAAAGCAGACAAGACATAAGAAAAAGAGGAGACACAACGACAGGAAAAGCAGACAAAAGATGGGAAAAAGAACAGTAGACAAAAACGACAATAAAAGCAGATAAAGGGACGTGGCAAACATCACAATAATCTCTACCAAACATTCTGATATACCTTAAAAAAAAAACACACACACACTGAGAATGATATAACACCTATATCAAGAATTCGCCATTACTCTTTTGATTACTTTTCGTACCACAGATCCGGTTACCCATAAACAAAACAGGATTGAAACTTAGATATTACCTTTGAAACATGTCACACACCTGACATTAATCGAAAAATATAAATACCCATAAATCAATGAGTCAGACTTTAAACGGGGTAAAAAGTTAGAGCCGAATGAGAAGTGAAAGGTGTAAGAGCAGGTGCAGGAGAGGACGCAGGTGTGTGAGGCACGTGTGCATCTAATTAACCCCTTTCAACCAGGTGACTTATTTTCTTCCTGCTATTACCTAACGATTTTATTCAGCGTAGGAGGGGGTTCTCGGACTGGGGGGGGGGGAGGTTAGATATAGCCTTCATTAACCCATTCAGTACATTTAATCTTTCCTAAGCTGAATGAAATCGTCTGAAAGTAGCAAGAATAAAATATAAAAAGGACACCATTGATGTGAAATGCTGGGGACGGATTGGATACAGCTCTGATTACCTCCTCAATGGTGCCAGTGAGGGACGCCTGCTCGTGGTGGCACAGAATATGGCCGGGCACCTCCCCTGTCCGATTATACACACGTCTCTCAGCTCCCTCTCAACCCCACGAAAGGATGGTGGACTACAGGCAAGGTCAGCCTACAGTCCGTCGTTCATGTGCAGATGAACCTGGGGATGCTACTATAACTACTACTATTACTACTGCTAATACTGATACCACGGCTGCAACTAATATTATTGCAGCAGCAACAACAACTATCACTACTACTGCTACTACTACTACAGTACTTCAACATCAGCAGCTAGTACTACCATCACCATCTCTTCACTACTGGCAAACCCTCCTATACTGCATAAAATCGTCAGAGATAGCAAGAATAAAACATAAAAATCCCTCCTGGTTGAAAGCAGGTAGGTGCCAGGTGTGTGGAGGCCAGGTGTGTAGGCAATTAAACTCACCTGGCCAAGACATCAAAGGCCCCAGGCAAATTCTGGGAAGTTGGGCGTGTGAAAATGTGATACGACTTATTTTTGTGCCAACCTGTACATTTTGTTGGTATCTAGTGTGAGTGTGTAACCTGCTGTAAATTTTGTGACACCCTGTTGTCTATTGTTTACTCCGTCGTATGTCATAGTTGGTTTCAGTTTCTCTCTCTCTCTCTCTCTCTTTCTCTCTCTCTCTCTCTCTCTCTCTCTCTCTCTCTCTCTCTCTCTCTCTCTCTCTCTCTCTCTCTCTCTCTCTCGTCAATTATTTTATCATACCGTTCCTTCTCTTCTTCTGTTTATGATTTACTTCTCGTTTTCTCTTATTCCTTCGTCGTTTTTCAGGCTATTTTTGGTATTTCGTCCCATCATTTCCGTCAGCGTCCTTTCAGGTTTTCTCTCCTGTTCTTTCATTTATTCATCTTTTAGTTTTCATGAAGGAGTATAGAAAAAATATCCCACTAGAAGAGAGATAGAGGGAGAGAGAGAGAGAGAGAGAGAGAGAGTACGAGGTAGACAGAAAAAAATATGCCCACTTGATTATCCAGTCAGATCCCGTCTTTTCTCTTGTTAATTGAAATCTACTTTTGGGACTGAACGAGAGAGAGAGAGAGAGAGAGAGAGAGAGAGAGAGAGAGAGAGAATCACACTTACTTTCCTTTTCTTTATATATGGTCTAAACTTAATAATAATAAGGGGAAGACTGAAGATAAAGAAGTGCAGATTAAGAGCGTGGTAGCAAAACATAATATAGAAAGATAGATAGATAGAAAAACCGATAGACAGATAGAGAGAGAGAGAGAGAGAGAGAGAGTTAAAAATAGTTCTATCTAATCTCCTGGGCTTTTCTAGGGCTGTCTATTTTTCATCCCTAACTTTTTAATTTCCACTCCAGCATTATCTTGACTGATGGGGAAATGGAGGTGGAGGGGGAGTAGGGGGAGAGGGAGGGAATTAGGGAGGAGGAGGTAGGAAGGGAGGGAGAGAGAGCAAGGGAGGGAGGGAGGGAGAAAAAGTAGGGTGGAAGGAAGAAACGATAGGGGTAGGGTAAGATACAAGGTAGACAGGAAAGTGAAAGAAAAGCCAGGAAAAGGGTAGGAAAAATAAGAAAAATATTAAGATTGCGGTAAGGTAGAGACTTTAGAAAATAGGAATGTATGGAGGAAGACACATAGGAAAATGGAAAGAATTAGGAAGTACTGAGGCGAGCAAAGAAGAAAGGGAGAAAAATTGTAAGAAATAACAAAAGATAGAATGGAAGGAGGGTAGGTGGAGGGAAAGTGTAAAAGAATAAAAGAGGGGCAAGAAACTAAAAAAAAAAAAGGGGGGGGGAGACATTAGAAGAGGGGAAAAAAAAGCAATAGGAAAATAAGAAGAACGGACAGAATCGACAATGAGAGAGAAGACAAGATGAACCAAGGAAAGGCAGGAGGAAGAGTGAAAAAAAGAAAAGAAAAAGGGAAGAAAACGTAGGAGAATCTGAAGAGGAAAGAAAAAGAGTGAGGAAGAAAAATAGGAAGAAGTGGGCAGAAAATAGGACAGTGGAGAAAAGATTGAGACGAGGGGGAGAAAATACTGAGTAGGGAGGGAAGAAAAATGGAAAGGGGAAAATGCGAGGAAGAAAGGTAGAGAAGAAAATGAAAGAACTGGTAAAGAGATGGAGAAGTAGAGACAAAGGAATAAAAGTGAGCATAGACAGATCGGTGGCTCTCAGCTTATTTTTTTTTTTTTTTTATGGGGTTTGATATAGAAATGTTTGACGAAAATAAAAATGTACAATATATGACAACTGAAGCCCCAAAATAAGTGAAATTGTGGCGCTATTGTAGTAACGGATTAATAATCATCATCATCATCATCATCATCATCATCATCATCATCATTATTTCAATCCCAACTCCCCACCCGTACAGTCTAGGTGAGGTAATGAATTAAAAGTGAATAAATATGAATAAATAACAGACCCCAACTAATTGGAATACAAATTAATAAGCGTTTTTTCTTTGCAGGTACGATGGCACAGGTGGAGATCTAAGTCTGTGGAAGGATTTACAAGAAACTGTAAGATACTATTATTCATTCCTTAGTAAATATTCTGTCCTTTATCACCTTCCAGACGATTATTATTATTATTATTATTATTTTATTATTATTATTTTATTATTATTTTATTATTTGGTGAATGAATTTGGGACAGTGTGTAGGAGGAGGAATCTGAAAGTTAATGTAAACAAAAGTAAAGTTATGGTGTTTGAGAGGAATGAAGTCACAGAGTGTGCAGTGAGGTTGGATGGTGAGGATATGGAGAATGTGAGTGCATTCAAGTACTTGGGTAGTGTGATGAGTAAGGATGGAACTTTGGGGGATGAAATGCGTGAAAGGGTACAGCAGGGAAGGAAGGTTGTTGGTACACTGAAAGCAGTGATGAGAAATAGGGAGGTGAGTATGGAAGTTAAGAAGTCACTGCCTGATAGTATTGTGATCCCTACCCTGACGTATGGAAGCGAGGCATGGACCTTGCAAGAGGGGAACAAGTCAAGAGTGAGAGCAGTGGAAATGAGTTACTTGAGCATGTGGAGTGACGTGGAGGGACAGGTTGACGGATGAAGAAGTGAAGGAACGCTGTGGGGTGGATGTGGATGTGGTTGAGAAGATTAGGAGAAATACACTGAGGTGGTTTGGACATGTGGAGAGAATGGAGAATGAAAGACTGACTAAGAGGGTGTATGTAGGTGAGGTGGAGGGAGGGAGAGGGAGAGGTAGATCGAGGATGAGGTGGAGGGATGGAGTTGAGAGGTATATGAGGGAGGGGGGGGTGAGTTGGGGGGAGGGTAGTCAAATGGTGGGTGACAGAGCGACTTGGAGGCGTTTTGTCTGCGGCCACCCTTTGCGGGATTAGGGCGTCGGGCTATAGATAGATAGATAGATAGATCATTTTATTATTATTATTATTATTATTGTTGTTATTACCATAGGGGAGATTTTTTGAACTGGTGGGTGTAGATAGAAGACCTCTCTACCCCTTCACTGCGAGGTTTTAATCCCAGGTTGAATAAAATCGTCTAAAGGAAGCAAGAAAAAACAAAAGACGTGCTCGTAGTGAAGGTTTTACACACTCTCTCTCTCTCTCTCTCTCTCTCTCTCTCTCTCGTTTCCCAAGTGGTAGGGTGTTGGTCTGCTGACTGAAAGGACTCAAGATCGATCACAGTCTGGAGCAAAAAACAGTTAGAGGATTTAATTGGAGAGAGAGAGAGAGAGAGAGAGAGAGAGAGAGAGAGAGAGAGAGAGAATGAGCAGGTACCAAATGAGAACAGTGGGCATTAGTGTCCAGAGTAGTGACATGTAAAGGTGTGTGAGGCCATCTGTTGCGCGTTAGAGAACTACTGGGCCTTGGGTACGAAAAGTGCAGAAACTGGGGACTGGAATTTCGCCACAGAACCGTGCGGTAGTGTGGATGGCGTTAAAAATAGGTACTTGTCTGTCCGTCTGTCAAACGATCCTTTCACTGCTGGTACCTCCCCCCCCCCGTCCCATCTCTCTCTCTCTCTCTCTCTCTCTCTCTCTCTCTCTCTCTCTCTCTGTCAGTCAGCTCCGTTCATCCCAATCTATTATACATCTTCGTAAATGACGCTCTCAACACCCACTCCATAATACACGAATACACAAATCCCCCCCCCAATACACCCTCCCACTACTCCCCCCACTACACCCCCACTATCCCCCACCTCTGTTTAT
>NC_136996.1:27915657-27940657 GCF_032717465.1 Coenobita brevimanus
AGCGAGGGAATGAAGGAGAACGAGGGGGAAGGAGGAGGGGAGAGGGATAAGAGGGGGAAAAGGGAAGGACTAGGGAGGAAAGATGATAGGAAGTGTAAGAGAAGGGGACAGGAGGGGGGCAGAAGCTGGGGGGCTGATAGTAAGGGGCAGAAGGGGAGAGGAGCGGTGTTCCCTTGTTAAGCGGTGTGGATTAAGTCGCATTACGGGAAGGGCTTAAGGGCGGACTGGCTCACGTTCTCTCCATAGTGTTATTCAAAGATGACGTTCTTTCTCGTATTCTTCAAGGCTGGCGTTCTTTTCCAGTAGTGTTCTTCAGCGGTGACACTCTTTCTGACTATAATATCTGTTTTGTGAGACTAATGTATGGGAAGTATAGCAAGGCATCCCCCACCCACCAGTCCCACCAATCACAGCAGAAAATAATAAGAATCTCCATCATGTGGGGAAAAAACTGCCATAGTAAGTATACAGGAGTGTATACAAAAATATATATATATATATATATATATATATATATATATATATATATATATATATATATATATATATATATATATTGTAGCAAACTGTCATAGTCTGTAGGGAAAATGCAGCATCACAATATTTTGAGTCTACTGTATACCAATAGTGTGTGATCTGATAACAAGTTAGAATGAACTTGTGAACTGTTTACCCGAGCAACAGACACCAGGTACTTATCCAGGCAGTTTTTTAAAGTTAGTGTACTACCATATTTTACATTATAAGATAGGTTATTCCTGGTATTTACAACCCTCCTTAAGAATAAATACTCAAGAATATTTTGCTTCATTTGACAGGAAGAGTTTGGGAATAATTTGATCTTACGTCATGGCAGGTGTTCATAAGACTGATTACAGGTGGTTAAAGGGCTGACACGCTGGCTGTTGGGAGGCTAGGCCGGCTGACGTGCAAGCTTTAGTGTGGGAGGTAGGGAGGGAGGCTGACACCGACGCTAGAGAGGTTGACGTGCTGACTGTAGCGAGGTAAACAAAGAACCCTGTCTCTGTGTTTGTTGTCCTACTCTCCGGAGCCAGGTGTGTGTGTGTGTGTGTGTGTGTGTGTGTGTGTGTGTGTGTGTGTGTGTGAAGTTACGTGCTTAAGTTGTTTGTGTGTAAACGTTTATATGTATGACACCTTACATGTAGGCATTTATATGTCTATATGATTATGTAGGAGCACATAATTGAAAACCGTGCATGTGCGTGTGTATATATGTATGTTTGCACACGTGTCCATGTGTAGGTACATACGTGTGCACATTACTAGACAGTTGAATCACTTGTGTCTGTGTATGTGTGTTTATTCAGAGCGAGCATGAGTTTGTGTTTGTGTTTATCTGTTTACAGGCCTCGCGTTTACATACACCAAACAACTGAGTGTGTATATCTTTTATAAAGGTGGCATCTCCCCCCCCCTCTCTCTCTCTCTCTTACACACACACACACACACACACACACACACACACACACACACACACACACACACACACACACACACACACACACACACACACACACACACACACACACACACACACACACAAACTTTCTTGAGCCTCCTTTGTTAGTATCAATTATTATTATTATTATTTTTATTTTCTTATTTTTTTCACTCACACTGCGCCCAGACATTTCACAAACGGAACAGGAGTGAATATCATCGAGAAAAATATCAGAAATAATGATTCATGAGAATTTGACTTGTTTTTGCCCTTTCATCTTTTACAGCTGCCAAAGCACTGGATAACGCGAGTGAATATTTAAGTGGAAAATCTGACAACTAGTTATTCATGAAAATGCTTCAGAGACAGAAGACAAAGTTATCACAAATTTCGATTCAGACCCTTTATGTATATTTCCCCTGGTCTCCTGCTTGCCAAGTTGAATATTTCCCATTTGCTCCTGCTTGCTAAACTGAATATTTCCCCTGTTCTCCTGCTTGCTAAGTTGAATATTTCCCCTGTTCCCCTGCTTGCTAAGTTGAATATTTCCCCTGTTCCCCTGCTTACGAAACTGCTTAGTGTACAAAAGTGTATGGTGTTTGAAAGTCCTTCTGCAAAATTCTGAGAAAACTTCGAATCTTGTAATGTGTAAGGAAACTACGCAATATAGACCGGAATCTCATAAATGCTTGCGAAATTCCGAAGTATATATATATAAATTTTGTAACACCCGGTTTTATAAGGGATTTAAGATAGAGAGCGATTTGTCAGAAAAGCTTGAAGAATTCTGAAACATTATGAAATCCTGTATTATGTAAGAAATTAGTAGGAGGTACAGTGGAGTTTCAGAATATTTTGTTGTGTTACGATAAATATAATGAAGTCTTGAAAAATCATAAAGAACAAACATAAACGCAAAGCCAACAGAGCACAGGGCTACATAACACAGCACCAACACAACACCAACCTACATAACACAACATCGACAGAACACCGGCCTGCATAACACAGCACATACACAGCACCAGCCTACATAACACAGCACATACACAGCACCAGCCTACATAACAGGACATACACAGCACCAGCCTACATAACAGCACATACACAGCACCAGCCTACATAACCCAGCACATACACAATACCAACCTACATAACCCAGCACCGACACAGCCGAACATACATAACACAGCACCGACACAGCACCAGCCTACATAACACAGCACATACACAGCACCAGCCTACATAACACAGCACATACACAGCACCAGCCTACATAACACAGCACATACACAGCACCAGCCTACATAACACAGCACATACACAATACCAACCTACATAACCCAGCACCGACACAGCCGAACATACATAACACAGCACCGACACAGCACCAACGCAACACCTCCACAGCACCAACACAGCACCTCCACATCACCAAAACAGCACCTCCACAATACCAACACAGCATAAACACAGCACCTTCACACCACCAACACAGCACCTCCACACCACCAACACAGCACCTCCACACCACCAACACAGCACCTCCACACCACCAACACAGCACCTCCACACCACCAACACAGCAGCTAACAGAGCCACAGCCCCCACAAGGACAGCACATACCCCTCACTGGAGTCCCCATCTGGCTCTCAGCTCGCCTCATAGCCACACAATTATCCTTCCACCTCCTCCTATTGGGACTCAGAATCTGTGTGTGTGTGTGTGTGTGTGTGTGTGTGTGTGTGTGTGTGTGTGTGTGTGTGTGTGTGTGTGTGTGTACTATACCTATCAATTTCTCTCTGTCTCTGTCTGTCTGTCTGTCTGTCTGTCTCTCTCTCTCTCTCTCTCTCTCTCTCTCTCTCTCTCCCCACCTTAGCAATTTCTAAACCTAAACACACACACACACACACACACACACACACACACACACACACACACACACACACACACACACACACACACACACACACACAGCAGCAGCCCTACACATATGACTATTCACAAATCTGACTTAATGAAACACGTAACTTGTATCTGCTATTCACAAATCCTACTTAATTAAACGAGTCACCTGCTATTACTATTCATAAAGGCGACTTAATCAAACTGTGTCCCTTCCCCACATTCACGATATTTTAATTCCTGTACTGCTAGTTGATTTGGTTAATAGTAGTAGTTGTAGTGGTAGTAGTAGTAGTAGTAGTAGTAGTACTAAGAGTAGGAGTAGTAGTAGTAGTAATAGTAGTAGTAGTAGTAGGAGTAGTGGTAGTAGTAGAGTAGTAGTAGTGGTGATGGTGGTGGTGGTGGTTGTAATAGTTGTAGTAGCAGTTGTAGTTATTGTTGTTGTTGTTGATTCAGTTCTTGTTGTTCTTGTAGCAATTGGTTCATATGAAACGTGAACTCGGTGGACTCCAGGCTGCAGTTGCCCTCTCCTTCAGTCCACCATCCTTCTTTAGGGGAATAAAGAGCGAGTTGAGGGACGTTTGTACAACCCGGCAGCTCCATCACCCGCTTATCTCAGTGCCACCACGTGAAGGCGTCCGTCTGTAGCACCCTTGTATTGGTGGGAATGTGACATAGAAAAGACGTCAGCGCATTGAATTACATAACTATAGTGTGTTTATTCTTACCTGACGAAAATCCCGAACCCCTTTCGTCTCAGGTGATGGCCGGGTGTAGTCAGTCTGAGGTGTGATTTGACTAGCAACCAAGGAGACTCAACGTTACCAAGTAGATCAACATAGTGCGTCTGTTCTAGTCTATTATCCCTAACCTTCTTCGTCTCAGGTGATGGCCAGGTGTAGTCAGGCTGAGATGTGATTTGACTAGCAACCAAGGAGACTCATTGTTACCTCGAAACTAAGGCTCAATGATCTGAAGGCACCCACAACTTACCACTCAAAATTACGTCAAATGAAAACAAACAGAAAAAAAAACTAACTATCTACACACGTATCTAAACTATTTCCCTCTCTGACCTTCACTGAAATACTGGCAAGAAAAAAATTAAAAAAAAAAAATCTATATAACAAGCATTCAAAAAAACAGTCCATATTTTTTTTTATCCAACATGAACCCCAAAAAAATATATGACCAGATTTTTTGTGCGATTGTTTCATGATATTTTTTTACTTGTCGTCCGAACCCGCCCATGGCAAGCATTTTAATTTTCTCAATGGGTAGGGGATGAGAGAGAGAGAGAGAGAGAGAGAGAGAGAGAGAGAGAGAGAGAGAGAGAGAGAGAGAGAGAGAGAGAGAGGTGAGAAGAGAAGGACAGAAAAAAAGAGTGTAAGTGGGAGAATGGGGAATTAAAAAGGAGAGAGAGAGAGAGAGAGAGAGAGAGAGAGAGAGAGAGAATGTATAGCTATAAATGCCTACAAGAATCCAACAGAATTCAAAGTAGGCAAATGGAATCCAAAGAGAACTATTCCCAGCTACGTTGCACATTTTTCTTCCTTCATTGTTATTGTTCTACCTCTACTGTGCTCAGTTCTCTTCTTTTCGTCTCTCTATTTTATTTTTTTATTTTGAATTCATATATTCTCTCACTGCTTCTTTTTTTGTCCTTGGTCTCTAGTTACATTTTTTTTCTCTTTGCTTTCGGTGTCCTTTTTTTTTTTTTTTTTTTTTACTGTTAATATTGTTTCTGCTTTTTTTTTTTTTTTTTTTTCATACATTATTTTTCTCCAGACGTGTGTCCTTGTTCTTGATTTTTACATTTTCTTTCATCGTTTCCTTTTTCTTCCTCTCTACTTACATTTTTTTTGGTTTTGCTTTCGACTCCTATTTGCTCTTTATTCCTGCCTCTTTTCATCATCTTTCTGTTTACCTTCCCTCTCTCTTATCTCTCCTTTCCTACTCCCTTTTTCTCTATCTTTCCTTTCTCCCTTTTGACTTACATTCCCTTCCTCCCCCCCTTCTTTCTCCCCTTCTTCACCGTTTAATTTCCCTCCCCCCTCTTCTTTTCCTACTTCCCTTCTATCCCCCTTTCTCTCCCTCCCTCCCTCCCTTCCTTCTTTTCCTACTTTCATTCCATTCTCTGTTCACTTTTTTCTCTCCCTTCCTCCCTCCCTCCCCCCTTTCTCTTTCTTCTCTCCCTTCCTCCCTCCCTCCCCCCTTTCTCTTTCTTCTCTCCCTTCCTCTTTTCCTAATCTTTCTCCCCTTGTCTCCCTGCTTTCTCTCCCCACTCTCCTCCCTTCTCTTCATTTCTTATTTTTCTCTGCCTTCCCCCATTCCTTCTTTTTCTCCCGCTTCCTTCCATTCCTTCAATACCTCTCCCTTCCCTCCCTTCGTTCATTTTCTCTCCCTTCCCTCCTTCTCTCCCTAGCACACTCTGATTATTCCCCTCCGGATCGGCAAAGCTTCTCTCTATCCTCATTACTTGGGGAGCAGGGCCGTGGAGGGGATGTGGGGGAGAGAGGAAGGAAGGAGGGAAGGAAGAGATAAGGAATGGACAGGAAGAGGAGTAAGGAGGGAGACGAGGACTGGGAGGAAGGAAAGTAGGACAGAAGGAGGTGAGGAGGAAATAGAGGAGAGTAAGGAGGGAGGAGAAGAGGAAAGGGTCTGAAGGAAAGAATGAATGAAGGAAGGAAGGAAAGAAGGAAGGAAGAGATGAGGAAAGGAAAAGAGGGGTAAGAAGAGAGATGAATATGAGGAAGGAAGGTAGGAAGGAAGGAAATAGAGGAGGGTAAGGGGGAAGGAGAAGAGGAAAGGGTCAGAAGGAAGGAAGGAAGGAAGAAAAGAAGAAGGGAAGGAAGAAGTAGGTAAAAGAAGAAAAAATAAAGGAGGGAAGGCGATGAGAAAGGAATTGGAGGAGGGGTAAAGAGGGAAGAGATGAAGAAAGGGTTGGAAGCAGAGGAAGGAAGGAAGGAAAGGGAGAGAAGGAGCCTTGATTATTCCCCCCAGGATAGGCAAGGCTTCTCCCTATCCTCATTACTTGGAGAGCAGGTCCTTGGTGGGGATGTAGGGGAGGGAAGGAAGGAGAGAAGGAAGGAGGAAAGAGGGAGGAAAGGAGGGAGCGAGGGAGGGAAGAAAGGGGAGAGGTAAAGAGGAAGGGAAGAGACGAGGAAGGGAGAGAGGAGAGAAGGAATATGAGAGGGAAGAGAAAGAGGAAGGAGGGGATATGGGAAATAATGACAGAGGGAAGGAAAGTGAGAAGGAATATGGGAGGAAAGAAGAGAGGGTAAAGAGAGAAAAGGGAGGAGAGGAAATGGTTGAAAAGGGTAAGGAAAGAAAGGAAGAAGGTGAAGAAGGAAAATGGAGGAGAAAAGAAGGCTAGAAAAGAAGTAAGGAGGGATGGGAAGAAGAGGACTAGGAGGGAGGGGAGGGAAGAGACAAGGAGGAAGGTAAGGAACGAGGGAATGAAGGAGGAAAGGAAAGGATTAGGAAGGAGGGATATGAAGGAGAGAATTAGATCCGGGAGAAACAGGTAGGGAGAGGGCAGGAGGATGGAGAGAAGGAAAGTGCAGTAGGAAGAGAAGGAAAGGAAGAAGGAAGGTATAGAGAGGAGAAGCTTGGAGGGAAGGAGGGAGAGAGGGTAGGAGGGAGAAGAAGATGTAGGCAGACAGAGAATGGAGGGAGGAGAAGAAGGAAGAGGAGGAGGTAACACAAGAAAGAAGGAAAGGAGAGGAAAGGACTAGGAAAGGAATGACAGGAGGAAAGGAAGGTATGGAGAGAAGGAAGAACGGATGATATGAGAAAACGATTGAAAAGAAAAAATGAGAAAGGAGAAGGAAAGGAAGGATAAGGAAAGATGGAAGGAGAGGGATGCTGGGTGGAGTGCAAAGGAGTACAAAGGAGTACAAAGGAAAGCAAGCAGCAACAGACGTATTGATCCTCTCCAGGTTATTTGATACAGGATGGATTATATTAACAAAGACAAGAACAGAAAAGCAAGAAGGAGAGAAGAGGAGGGAGACGAGAGGGAAGGAAAGGAGGGAAGTGAGGACTGGAGAGGAAGAAATTGAGAGGATTATAGAGTTTGGTAAGGAGGGTGAGGGAGAAGGAAATGAAAAAGGAATATGAAAGAAAAACACGAAGATAAAATGCTCATAGGAGGATGATGAGGAAGCGAACGAAGATGAATGGAAAGACTGGGCACAGGAAGGAAACGAGGAAATAAGGAGAGAAGGAATAGGATAAACAGAGAAAGAATGGCCGTAGAGGAAGAAGGAAGGAAATCAAGTAAGAAGAGAGAGATGAGAGGAAGGAGAGAAGTAGGATTATACTGTTTTGCGTTTTACACACACACACACACACACACACACACACACACACACACACACACACACACACACACACACACACATACACACACACACACACACACACACACACACACACCACAACGAATCCCATCCACTCCCATGCTGACGATTCCACCTTCGTCCTCTTCTCCTTTTGGTACTCATTAACACACTCACGGTAGGCATAACTCTACTATTTATTCCACTTAATGCCAGACGTGTTTTGAGTCAAGTTAGAGTGAGTCATAGGAGCTAGAATGTCAATACCAGATACATTACCCTTAGCATGATCAGGATTAATAGTATGATCATTCTGTCATACTAAGTTATTTAAGCTGAGAGTGAGTGATAGCAGACAGAGAAACTAAATCCTTTCAGTCCAGTTATATCTTTCTCAAATATATTCATGCTTCCTTCGAACTATTTCCAGCAACTCCAGACGACCTCGTAAAGTGAAAAGATTTTAAAAGACGCTACTTAACCCATACCATTAAAAAAAAAAACTAAAATTCACAAAAAGTTGTTAGAGGGTAGCCAGGAAAAAAAAAAAGTCACCATATAGAATGAGTAAAAAAAAAGAAGAAGAAATGAAGGCCATAGCACATCTAACTTCTAATGTTTTTTTTTTTTTTCCAAGAGGGCAAAGGAGATCCCGTTGTGTGTGTGTGTGTGTGTGTGTGTGTGTGTGTGTGTGTGTGTGTGTCAAAAACTCAATGTCTTCCCTTTCCTCCTCGCTAAGATTTCCCTCAAGACAATTTTCTTCCCTTCAATAACACAAAATTCTTCGCCGCATCCCAATATCCTTGTCAATTTCTCTCGTATCCTTCCTTGCATATCACGTTACTGCTCTTGCAATATCATCTGCAGTGCTGAGGAAGGGCTGTGATATCTGCAATCCTGAACAGCAGCTGACTCTGTACAGGACTGCAATCACACACACACACACACACACACACACACACACACACACATGAGAGCTCAGGTACACGCACATATGTATCCACAATGTGCGTACACAGGGACGCACGCACACATTCACACACACACAGACCATCGCTGTGTCGGAACTCTGGATATTACTTACCAAACTCTCTCTCTCTCTCTCTCTCTCTCTCTCTCTCTCTCTCACACACACACACACACACACACACACACACACACACACACACACACACACACACACACACACACACACACACACACACACAGACTATCCGTGTATGTCGGAACTCCGCACATATTTCACCCAACTGTAACACACACACACACACACACACACACACAAACTATCGGTGTGTGGGGGAACTCTGCATATAACTGACCTCACTATAGTTTGGCTACACTAGGCATAACTTTCACTGGAAATTAACTTGGCGACTCAACCCACCGCAGACACTTCACGCTTCATTCCCACTTCTCTCTCTCTCTCTCTCTCAATCTATATTTTTGCCTTTCTGTTTATCTGTTTGTTTATATGTTAGTCTGTTGCCCCATTCATTCATTTATTCTCTAGCTCAGTGTTCCTCTCTCTCTCTCTCTCTCTCTCTCTCTCTCTCTCTCTCTCTCCTTTGTTTTCGCTGTTTTATACACTCTCTCCCCTCCCTCTCACGCCGTTCAAGGTCGGAAAAGTAAATGAAATAAAACAAGGAGCATCACAAGGGGAGAAACACACACACACACACACACACACACACACACACACACACACACACACACACACACACACACACAGGTAGACATACAGAGAGAGAGAGAGAGAGTGTTTCCACCCTTAACATGAAAGGTTAAGGAAAGAGCGTGATGAGGAAAAAAGTGAGAGGTTGAGGAAGAAAATGGAAGAATGGCAGGAAAAGACAGGAGAGATGAAACGATGGAGAGAGAGAGGGAGAGGAAGAGAGAAAGGGTGGAAGGAGGAAGAAAAGGGGACTGAAGTAGACAGAGAAAGCAGGGGAAGTGGAACGAAAAGTGAGTGAATAAGGAAGGGATGAAGGAAAAAGAGGGAAATGAGGAACAGGATATAAAGAGATGGAGGAAAGAGAAACAGAACGATGGAGAAGGGAATGAAGAAGGGTAGGGAGGAAGATGGAAAATAGAGGAAGAGGGGTAGAAGGAGGAGGTAAGAGAGAGAGAAAGAGGATAGTTAAGAAAATTAAAGCAAAAATTAAGAAGCTAGAGAGAAAGTGCAGAAATAATGAAGGAAGAGGAAAGACGAGTGATTAAATTACCGAGAACGTCAAATAAAATCACGAAACAAAAGGAAAGAGATAAAATAAAAACAAATAGAGTCCTGAAATTAAGGAAAAAATAACAGAGGAATGGCGGGAACAAGGAAGAGAAAGAGGAATAAGAAAATAAAACCTGACGAAATTTAATAACAAACCGAAAGTGGAGCAAGAGAAATAATGACCAAGAGAGAGAGAGAGAGAGATAGAGAGAGAGAGAGAGAGGGAGAGAAAAATTCGGACCGCGAAATTAAGAAAACAATTTGCGTCCTCTTTTACGGCGGAAACAAAAAACAACGTCGGGCCTGAGAACGTGATGCGTAAGAGAAGTCTACGTGCGTAATTTGCCAGGTTTCACACTCATTACCAAGTGGGGGAGGAGAAGGGGAGGGTGAAGGAGAAGGAGGAGGGAAGGGGAAATAAAGAGGGAAGTGGGAGATTGGTGAGACAGGGGAGGGTGGGGGTAGAGGGAGGGAGAGGAGGAAAAGTGGGAAATGTCAGGTTGGATAGCGGGGAAGACGACGGGAAGAAGGGAAGGGGAAAAAAAGATGCAGGGGGGAAGATGGAGGCTGGAGAGAGGGGGGGAGGGAAGGGGAAGGGGAGGAGGGAAGAGGAAATATGAAGAAAGAAGGGAGGGTGGAGGAAGAGGGGGAGGAGATGGGAGGGAAGGAGGGAAGCGTTGGGTTGGATAGAGGGTAGGGGAAGGGAACACGGGAAGGAAAGGAGGAGTAAGGAGGGAAGTTGGAAGGTGGAGAGAGAGGAGAGGGAAAGGGAGGAGGAAGAGGGGAGGGGAGGGAAGGAGGAAAATGAGAGGTTGGAGAGAGAGGAGAGGAAGAGGGATGAGGAAGGAGAAAGAAGGAGGGAAGGGAAGAAGGAAAGGTGGTGTGGGGAGAGACAGGGGGGGGGGAAGTGAAGCGAGGAAGAAGAGGGAGGAAGTAAGATGGAAGGAGGAAAGTGGGAGTGAGAGAGGAGGGGAGAGGGAAGTAAAATGAGGAAAGGGAGGGGAATATCGGAGGAGGGAGGAGGAAAGCGGCAAGATTAGGGATTAGGAAGATTGCAATGGGTTAGGGAGAGGTAAAGGAAGGGATATTAGAGGAAAAAGGAAAGAATAAGAAGGAGCGGGATGAAGGAAGAAAGTGAGAAGAGGAGAGGAAAGCGATAAGTGAAGAGGAAGTGGAGTTACATAGAGTTACATAGATACACAGACCACACAGACCTTACGGTCCCTACGAGGTGTTCCGGCCTTAATCCTAATATAGTGCATAGGAGCAGGAGAAAAGGATAGCACAGCAGAAGGCTCTCTCCCCCACCCTCCAGACCCTCCGGCATTTGCCGTACAGGAAACAAGAGAGGAAGTAATACCTTGCAGGAATGAAAAACCTGAAGGAATTTTATAGGATCGGCAGAAAGTAGAATAATATGGAAAAGGAAAATTTGGGCATACAGCCACATACTTACTCTATGCATGCAATTTTTTTTTTTTTTTTTTTTTTTTAATCAAAATATGAATACAATGTTTATCTATTATTTATATTCTATAATATTGTCTGTGTTTAATAGACACAGGGACTGGAAAGGTGGATGAAGGTGTATGAAAGAAGGAAAGGGAAAGGAGGAGGAATATGAGGATAGGAATGAGAGAGAGAGAGAGAGAGAGAGAGAGAGTACAATGCCTGGATTAGGGGTAGGGAAGAGGGACTAAGAAGAGAGGAATATAAATGGAACGAAAGGAAAATAAACATAAAATAGACGACAGGAAAAGAAGTCACCAAATAATCATTAACAACTAGCAAATGAAATACGAATAGAGGTAAAGGAAAAAAAATTGTCCTTGCGCGAAATGGAAAACGGAAAATCGAGACATGAAGGTTGGAATCGGACGGGAAAAGGGAAATGCTGAGTTATTTTTGTCCTCGAGTGGAATTATTGTCCTGTTTATCGCTCCTGTTTATCGGGCGTGTGTGGGTGGGGAGAGAGGGGGTTAGGGGGAGAGGGGAGCGAAGGGAAGGGGGAAGGGGCGAGGGGAGAAAGGAGGACAGAGAGTCTGGGAAGATGGGAGGGAGGAGGCGCGAAGGACGAGGGTATGTAATGAGGGAGAGTAGGTGTGCGGAAGGGGGAGAGGAAGGGACACATCGACAGGGAGCGAAGGGAGTACAAAGGGATGGGGGAGAGGGAGGGGGTCCGCCGATATGGAAGAGGGGGAGGAGGAAGGATGAGAGAGAGTGGGAGGGGTCAAAGGAGAAGTGAGAGGCGATGTGGAGGGAATGTGTTAGGAATGGGATGAAGAGAGAGTGGAGGGGATTAGGGTGGGAGGAAGAAGGAGTAAAGGAAGAGGACAATGAATCAGGTAAGGTTTGAGGTCTGGGAAGAGAAGAGGGAGAGGGGAAAGGGGGAGAGGATATGATAGGGAGAAGAGAAGATTGTAAGATGCAAGAAGAGAGGGGAGAAGGAAGAGACACGCTGGGGTGGGAGAGGAGAGCAGAGGAAAGGGGAGAGGAGAGGAAATGTTCGAGGTAGAGGAACAGGGGAAACGTGAAGCAATAGTAGTTTTGGTAGTAGTGCTGGTAGTTGTGGTAGTTATGTTGGTTGTTGTGGTGGTTGGAGTAGTGTTGCAGAGTGTTGATAGTAGTTTTGTTGATGTATTGACGATAATTCTGGTCCAAAAGGGAATTTCGCTGGACGGGACGATGAGGTAATGGATGTGTGGATCATTTGCGTTGGACATTCTGATGATAATTCTCCTCTCTCTCTCTCTCTCTCTCTCTATCCTACTTATACAGGTTATTATGACGATGAGAGCGACTACAACGATGGTGATGATAATGATAACGATGATGATGATGATGATGATGATGATGATGATGGTGAGACTCAAACTATCCTTTTGTTTTTCCCGTTTTTTGTACCTGGACATATACCCCCAATTACGACAATAGTACCACGATAATCACAGTAATAGCAATGATGGTATACCGTAAATGAGTGTGGTAGTTGGGGTTACGCAATGTTGGTAGCTGTAGTGGTAGGGACAGTAGGTAGGACTGAGCCAATTTAACGTAAACGAACTATAGTCATGAAAGAGAATTACTGAAGGGATGGAGAGCTGTAGTATTGTCTTTCCTCGACCTGAGCTACGAAAAATAACTAGCAAAAGGACGAAATCTGGGCCAACTTAAGGTGAAAGAACTATGGTAAGTGTAATGGTGGTGGGTGATGTAATTTTCCGGGGTAGTGGTGGTGGATTGTGGTAGGTGGTGACGGTAATTGTGGTTGTGAGGGATGATGGTAGTTAGAGGTGGCAGCGGTGAAGAGTGGGGGTAATGGAGGTGGGAGTGGGGGAGAGTGATGGTGGTTGTGGTGGTGGCGTGGAGTGATGGTGGTGGTGGAAATGGTGGTGGTGGCGGTGACAGGGAGTGGTGGTTTTGGTGGTGGTGGTAATGGTGGTGACATGGAATGGTGGTGGTGGTGATGACTTGGAGTGATGATGATGGTGGTTTTGGTGGTGATGGTGATGGTAATTTTGGTGGTGGTGGTGATGGTGGTATTGGTGATAAGGATAGTGATGGTTATGGGAGTGGTAATTGCATTGGTAATGATGGTGATGGTGGTGAGTGATGATTGTAGTGTTAGTGAAGATGGAGATAGTGAGAGGTGATGATGATTATACTGAGGGTGGAGTTGGTGATAGTGATGCTGTCTGTGAATGATGGTGAAGTGATGATGGCGGTGGTGGCGATGTGGAGTGATGGTGACAGTCATCGTGAACGGAAGTGTTGGAAGTAGTAAGAGGTGATGATGGTGACAATGTGGTGACGCGATTGTGACTGTGATCATAAGAATCTATGATGATGGTGGAGGCGACAGATGGTGATAGTGATGTTAATGAGTGATGGTGATAGGTGATGGAGAAAGATGGTGATGAGGGCAGTGGTGGTGATTGGTGTTAATGAGTGATGGTGATAGATGGTGGGGAAAGATGATGATGGGGATAGTGATGGTGGCGGTGCTGGTGTTGGTGGAGCAGTGGTGTAGAAAGATGATGATGGTGACGATGATAATGGTAATGGTGGAGATTGATGGTGGTAATGGAAAAATGGTGGAGAAAGATAGAGATGGAGGTATAGAAAGTTGGTGGTAAGGGTGGGGGTGGTGGAGAGAGAGTGCTGGTGGTGGGAGATAAAGATGATGAGGGTAGTAATGGTGGTGATGAAAGTAGTGGTGGTCGTTGTGTTGGTGGTGATAGTGATGGAGGTGGTGGTGGTGGTGGTGGTGGTGGTGATAGCCAGTCGTATCTAGAGATGAAATGTGAAGCGGAAATAAGACGAGCCAGAGTTGTGTCCTCCCATCCCTGACACACACACACACACACACACACACACACACACACACACACACACACACACACACACACACACACACACACACACACACACACACACGAATTGCACTACCACACCCTACAACAGCAAGCCACAAAAAATATACATTATGAGAGCTGAAAGAGTGAATGAAGAAATAACAACAACAACAATAATAATAATACTGTTCTTTTCAATGAATTTTTGTGCTTTCTTTGCCTCTGATCATAGCTGTCCTTGTTTCTCAGGCTGCGATGATAAAGTTGATGATGATGATGATAATAATAATAATAATAATAATAATAATAATAATAATAATAATAAAAGTCACCTTCCAACCACAATAAAGAACTATCCAAACAGAGGTACAGAGTTATTCACTATTTCGTAGCACTAGAACATGAATGAAGAAAAAATAAATAAAGAATGAACGAAAGAAAATTGAAAAGGTCAGGCTGAAAATCGCAAAAAGAATCGGTCACATAAATACAAATATGATAAGAGAAGAGGAGAGGAGAGACGGAGGAGGAAGATTGAGGGAGGAGGATTGGGGGAGCGAGAGAGGAAGATGGAAGGGAGAGGGAAAGAGAGAGATAACACCAGAGAAATGAGACAGAAAGGGAAATGAAGGCTGGAGATAGCTGAATTGTGAGTGAAGAGAGAGGGAAGAGAGATGAAAGAAGGTAATGAAAAATGAAAAAGGACACACACACACACGGCGCAGATATACTGTACACATTCATACAGCAACGAAAAAGTATATACACGCACACGCACACGGTGGAAATATATACATACACACAGTAACAAAAAGTGTACACACGCGCACACACACGGTGGAGATATACACATACACAGTACACTAACACTCGCACACATCGACAGACACAAGGCACAGATGTACACACACAAACACACACACACACACACACACACACACACACACACACACACACACACACACACACACACATGAAAAAAAGTATATGAAGTGGTGGGAAGAGCACACACAAACACATACATACATACATACATACACACATGCACATACATACAAGCTAGAGAGAGAGAGAGAGAGAGAGAGAGAGAGAGAGAGAAATTATGCAGTTCTCCATTTGCCCTTGATAGACACACCTGAATTATCGATTACTGTTCTGTTGTTCTTCCATCACTCACCTCGTTGTTATGCTTCCCTTACCTGAGAAGTAAAAGAACATCAGGAAAGGATGAAAATGAGAGAGAGAGAGAGAGAGAGAGAGAGAGAGAGAGAGAGAGAGAGAGAGAGATAGTCCGTAAGAGGGGCCTGACTGCCGTAGTAATTGGCCCCAGGTTCTCGGTTACAGCCAGTCCTAGTTGTCCCTTAGAGGCCCATATCGACTCTCTCTCTCTCTCTCTCTCTCTCTCCTACATCCCCTCTTCCCCTCATTCTCCAACATCTTCTGCCTCTCCCTCTCATCATTTTTGTGTATGTCTCTATCCTTTTTCTCTTTTCCCTGCATTTTCCCTGTCCTCTATATTTCCTTCCTCCTCTTCTTCCACCTTCTCTTCCTCTACCCTCCTCTTCCTCCTCCACCTCCTCTTCCTCCTCCACCTCCACTTCCTCTACCCTTCTCCTTCTCTACCCTCCTCTTCCACCTCCACCCTCTTCCTCTCTCCTCTGCTCCTCCACAGAACTTTCCAAATACTCTCACCAATAGCATTCTCATTTCCTCACCCATCTTCCCCCCTTTCCCTTCACATAAATTCCCATATCCTTCCTCCCAATCTCATATTTATTTCCTTTTCCCGCAGACCATTTTCGCATCCTCTGTCTCCTACTCTTCTTTTCCTCCCCCTCCCCCTTTTCCTCTTTTTCATTCTTCCTCTTCTTCAATTCTTCTGTTCAGTGACTAAAAACATAAACACGTATATACAGTACATACATCAATACATACGTACATGCATACGTGGATTCATACATACATACATATATACATACAGGAATACATACATACATATATACATACACAGATACATACATACAAACGTACTCTACATACATCTATTACTTTCCCAGAATATCTTACTTTCATCCCTTTTTATTCTCTCTCTCTCTCTCTCTCTCTCTCTCTCTCTCTCTCTCTCTCTCTCTCTTTGCACCCCAGCCTCACTCACAAAAGCACCCACTCAATATAATCCTCACGTAGGGACACTTTTAAATCCCAAACTCTATTTCCGTAACCAGGAACTAAACTCTACTATAACTCTCTCTCTCTCTCTCTCTCTCTCTCTCTCTCTCTCTCTCTCTCTCTCTCTCTCTCTCTCTCTCTCTCTCTCTCTCTCTCTCTCTCTCTCTCTCTCTCTCTCTCTCCATTTCATTTTTCTTACGCACAGGATTTTTCATTTTACTTGGATCAACCCAGACATCTAAATCTTTTCCATTTCTCTCTCTCTCTCTCTCTCTCTCTCTCTCTCTCTCTCTCTCTCCTTCATCTTCCTTCCATTTTCTTTTTTTATATTTCCTATCTCTTTTCCATCTTCCCTCCTCCTCCTCCTCCTCCTCCTCCTCTTTCTATGTTTCTTTTCTTTCTCCTCTGTCTTCCTCTGTTTTCTCCTTCCCCTTCCTCTTTCTTTCTCCTCTGTCTTCCTCTGTTTTCAAGATTTCCTTCAACCCTCCCGTCTTTCCTTTTATTTTTCTCATATTATTATCTTTTATTATCCTTCGTACCAACTTCTCTTCCTCCCACTTCTTCCTTCCCTACCCCTCAGATTCCTCCTTTAACACCCTACCACATCCCGTCTCTCCCACTCCCACTCCACCTTTCCTTCACTCTCACTTCCCCTTTCTCCCACTCACTCTTTCTCCCTCTAAGTCTGTGTTCCAAGCATCCCCTCTTTAACGCACTCTCTCTCTCTCATGCAATCATTCCTTCTCACGCATCTTCTCTCTCTATACTCACTCCTGGTACAACCTCACTCTCACCCACCACCCCTCACACTCGTCCTCCCACGCACTCTTACACACGCACTTCTCTCCAACGTACCGTTCCCTTCCATCACAGCCTATTTTATATCACACAAACCCGTCCTGTTATTGTCTTTTCACTTACCTTCTCCTTCACACACACACACACACACACACACACACACACACACTGTGGATCACTGAGGGTCCCTGTTAGTTACGTGGCCACCATCGGGATTTTTTTTAATGTACCAGGGGTTACTGCTTCAGGAGGTGACTTGTTTGCTTGTCCCGCATGGGAAAGTTCCTAGTCCCAGTGGAATGAATGGAGCTGGGGCCTGATTGACTGCTGCCTACTTTAATAGCGCTAGGCAAGGCCGCTACACCACCCCTGAATATCCACACTGTGCACTGTGCAATTTCCACACAGTGTCTGCAGACGCCCCGTCAACTCAACGTACCCGTACAGCGACATGCATTAGTTATTTATTTATTCGATTACTCATTGTACTTTACTACTTTCTCTTTCAGGTTATTCATACTGGTAGCTTATAGATATGTATTGTAGAATGTAGCTTTTCCTTTTCAGTCTTTCCAATGAAATTTCCATGTCAGTTTTTCCATGCTGCGTGGTGGTTTTTCTCACTTTTTCTTGCCAGTTTTGGCTGAAGGGTTTGGAGGCGGGGGGAGCCTTCTTGCTTTACTATCCTTATCCTTCAGCATGTAGAGTTAGATCTTGTAGTCATAGTCTACTCTGTACCAAACAGCCTCGAAAGGACCATAAGGTCTGTTGCTGTTTGCTTTCCTTTGTACTCCCTTTGTACACCTGATATATTCTCCCTCTCATACACCTGTCCTTCTCACACACCCTCACACAGTCTACCCTCCTACAATCATTCTCCCACACACTTTCCTTTCCACGCACTCTCTCTTTCTCACTTACCTCTCCCCTCTCTCCTCCCCTCTCCCCCTACTCCCAGGCTTTCTTCATCCAAGCGTGCATGCGATAAGTATTTTTACGTGGCAACATTGATAATCAGATCATACACAAACACGCGCACACACCCACTCACTCACACACACACACACACACACACACACACACACACACACACACACACACACACACACACACACACACACACACACACACACACACACACAGATATTCACGGAGGTAATAATACACATAAGTGATATCAGTACACATCAACTTTACATATAATAGGCCTACACATCCACGAACGCTGCAGTCTACACACATGAACGTTTCTGCACACACACATGAACATCACAGCACATACATTATCGTCATTATGCATACATGAGCGTCAGCCTACGCACATCATCCATATGAACATCACACACACACACACACACACACACACACACACACACACACACACACACACACACACACACACACACACACGCACGCACGCACGCACACACGCACGCGCGCGCGAAGCCTAATGACACACATGAACGTAATATTTCACATGAACGTCATGATATACACACATGGACGTTATAATGCAAACACATGAACGTAATGATAAACACATAAACTTGACATACATGCATACATACATACATACTGTACAGTATATGAGCGTCATTATGCATACACCAGCGCTAACATACGCACATCACCCAACCTCTCTTTCTCTCTCTCTCTCTCTCTCTCTCTCTCTGCTATTACAGTCTTATTTTGGACAGACATCAACCTATAGTCAGTTTACTTTCCCTCGTCAAAAAGAAATGTAACTCCTCTTTATCTCAGTTGATGGTCAGGTGTAGTCAGGCTGAAGGAATGTTTTGACCAGTAACCAAGGAGACTCAGGCCCACAACATATCTAAGGGTCATCGAATTTGTCGCAGTCACGACTTTGTAATCAAGGTGTAATTAGTCCAGTTCCTTCAGGTGAAAACACATCAGGTATTATCGAGGATGGAGAGCTTGATCTAAACCCTCCATTTTAAAAGGTATCTCATCTGCCTGTCAGTCTATCTATTTCTGTCTATGTTTCTGTCTGACTATTTGTCTATGTGTGTGTGTGTGTGTGTGTGTGTGTGCACGTGTAAAAGACGAAAACTGGGAACGGAAGGGAGGTAGGAGTCAAAATAGGGTAGGAATGGTAATAAAAATCTTGTAGGAAACAGAGTGAGGCGGATGGCAGAGGTATGAATCAGGGTGAGGTAGGAATATGTGGTAAGAATCAGGGTGAGGTAGGAATATGTGGTAGGAATCAGGGTGAGGTAGGAATATGTGGTAGGAATCAGGGTGAGGTAGGAATATGTTGTAGGAATCAAAGTGAAGTAGGAATGTGAACTAGGAATCAGGGTGAGAGAGGAATTAGAGGTAGGAATGTGTGGTAGGAATCTGAGGTAGGAATATGGGTTAGCTACGAGTGTGAATTAGGAATCTGAGGTAGGAATCAAGGTGAGGTAGGAGTGTGAGGTAGGAATGTAAGGTAGGACTCAGGGTGAGGTAAGATTAACTGCGAGACCATTTGCATCAGGTGGAGGCAAGAAGGCGGGGAGGAGGAGGAGGAGGAGAGGAAGAAGGAGGAGGAGGAGATGAGGAAGAAGAAGAAGAAGAGAGAAAAGAAGTTGAAGGAGAAGATGAAGAGAGAGAGAGAGAGAGCTGGGGATGGGTAAGAACAATGTAAGGATAAGGGAGGAATCGGTATGTGTCCTAATCCAATGCCATATATCCGGACACAGCCAATCTCGCCTACTTGTGCGGAAGTGCTGCGGTCAGCGGGATGTTCGCCCCCCTCTCCCACTGCCCTCTTCCCCCCCCCCCTCTCTCTCTCTCTCTCTCTCTCTCTCTCTCCTTTCTTCCTTTCCATATTTCTTCCCTTCTTCCTCTCATTACCTGTCTCCCTCTGTTTTTTCCCCTCCTGTACTCCTCCCTCTCTCTCTCCCTCCTTCCGCTTTCCCTTTCTCCTTTCGTTACCTCAATCTCACTATCTTTCTCCTTACAATCCTTCCCTCCCTGCCCTTCTTCTTCCTTCCCCCTGCTCGTCTTTCCCACCGTCTCTTCCCTTCCCCTCCCCTCCTCTCTCTCTCTCTCTCTCTCTCTCAACTCCTCCAAACTAACCTACCCTGTCCCAATACCTCAATTCTTGGCTCCGATTCCGCCCTTTCCGGGAGTCTTTTGTTTTAATTCTGATGAGGCTTTTCCGATTTAAGTTATTTTAGTCACCGCTGGAAAATTAGGCTGAATAATCTATGAGGATATGTGGATTTTATTTTGGTTTTGAAACAGAAAATGGGTTGGTCTGTTTACGTTTCTCTCTCTCTCTCTCTCTCTCTCTCGAGTGGAGGTGCGCCATTTCAAGTCCATCCCGATAATAATGCTGACGTTAGCTCTTCCACCCCTCTCTACACCTCCTCCTTCTCCTCCTCTTCCTCCTCCTCCTCCTCCTCCTGCTTCTTCACTCCCCTCTTTTCATTTTTTCTGTCTCTCTTTCTTATTCCCACTCCTTGTCTCCCCTTCATACTTCTCTTCCGTTCCCCGTCCACTTCCTCCTCTCCCCTTTTCCCCAGCTTCCTTTCCTCCTCCTCTTCTTCATCGTCCCTCTTCCTCCCTCACTCCCCTCCTCTTTTCCCACCCTCCCTCGTCTCCCCACTCACCTCCAACACTCTTCCCCATCCCCCCACCCCTCTCTCTCTCTCTCTCTCTCACTCCTCTATCTTAAGCATCCAGTCAGCACCTCTCTCCCTCTCCTTAACTCCTTCCACACCGATTCCAGTCAACCTTGATCCTTTATGGCACCCCTTCTACAAAATAGATAAATGAATAAATAAATAATAAAATCGCTTGTCGTAACTTGGAATAAATCACAGAGTTCTTAATCCCTCCACTACGCTGACGATTTTTATTTCTTGCTACCTTCAGACGATTTTATTCAGCTGTAGGAGGTATTTGTCGAAGAGGAGGAAGTAGGTAGAGACAACTGACCACCTATGAATTTTGGGCGGGAGGAAAGTTCAAAATATCGACATGTATAATTTTCGTAGTGTGAGCATAAATAGGGTTTAAAATGAAAAAATATGATGTGAAAATAATTTTGGAATAATATCAAGTACTTGCTGAAGAATGTTATGCTTCGATCTAGCTGTAAATAAGGACATTACAAACTTGAAGACCGTCTATCGTTTCACAAATGCCACTACCACAACCTTCAAATCTACCGCTACAACAGGCATCAAAACAACCATGACTGCCAAAACAACCACAACTACAGTCAAAACAATCGCCACTACAACCACAATCTTTATCAAAACAACAAAGCAACTTAAAAAAAAACAACCAACGCAACAACACGGTCGGACCCAAATTAATCAACCTCTACACACTGGTTAATGCTCTCTCTCTCTCTCTCCTACGACTACGACATCCAGCCTAACTCTACTTTAACTTTGTCCTCTCCCACGCTGACACGGCAGTACAATTAAATATAACTCATTTACTCTCTCTCTCTCTCTCTCTCTCTAACCTGATTCTCATTTCATTTTCTCCCACTCACTGCCAGATCCCTACTGAACCTAACTCATAATTCTCTCTCTCTCTCTCTCTCTCTCTCTCTCTCTCTCAGTAAATCACTTTCAGTACCCACTTCAGTGTCAGAAATAAATGTCCCTAATTCAGTCCCCCCCCTCCCTTCATTTACCTCCCCCTCCTTTTACCTCCCTCCTTCCCTTATCGTACCTTCCTCCCCCTCCCCTCACCTGAGTCCCTCTCTCTCTACCCCTACTCTCCCTCTCTCCTCTCCCCTTCCTTTCGTCAACCTTCCCCCTCCCCTAATATCTTCTTTCGTTTATTTCCCCTCCCTCCTCCTCATCTCTCTCTCTCTCTCTCTCTCTCTCTCTCTCTCTCTCTCTCTCTCTCTCTCTCTCTCTCTCTCTCATTTTTACCTGACATTTTCTTCTTCCTCTTTACCCATTTCTTCCCAATACTCTCTTACCCTCCGCCCTACCACGCTCCCTCTCTCCTTGCTTTCCAGTTTTTCTCCCTTTCCCCCCTTCCCATTCATCTTACCCCCGTACAATCTCCCTTCTCTCCCTTTCCTTAGGTTTGCTCCCTTCTCTTCTGCCTACTTCCCTCCAACCTTTTTTTCCCTGTTGCATCTAGCTCCTTTTTTCCTCTCCCTACAACATTTTTTTTCGCTCCCTTTATTCCATTTCTTCTCCTCCTTCTCTTCCCTACTTCCCTACATTTTTTCTGTCCCATATTCCAAGTTCTTCATCTGCTCCCTAGCCCCCAGCATTTTTTTTCCTCTTCTTCCCTCCTTCCTCTACTCCATTTTTTTTCTCTCCTTTTTTCCTTACTTTTCCTTCTTCCTTCCTTTCTCCCTCTCCTTTCTCACTCTTCTTCTCTTCCTTACCTTACCACAACCCCCTTCTCTCCATTCCCCCCAGTTCCTCCCTCCCCCACCTAAATCCAAACGGTGAGGGACCAAAATAAATTCCTTGCGTGACTCCGTTCCATCTGACACGCTGTATCCGGCAGCAATGGGGCAGGGAATATATATGAAAATAATGTAGACAAATGTGTATTCCTTGGGTCGTGTTTGCATTAGGGAAGAAAGAGGGGAAGGGACGGGAGTGAGGGGAGGAGGGAAGGGAGGGGAGAGGGAAAGAGAAGAAATGGAAAGGAAGAACGAGGGAAGGAGAGGGGAGGAGGGAGTGGTGAGGAAAAGAGAAGGAAGAGAGGTTGGGAAAGGGAAGGGAGAGGGGAAGGGAAGAATTTGAAGGGAGAGGGGAAGGGAAGAATGGGAAGGGAGTGTGGAAAGGAAGAAAGGGAAGCGAGAGGAGAAGGGAAAAAAGGGAAGGGAGTGGGTAAGGAAAGAAAGGGAAGGGAGAGGGGAAAGGAAGAAAGGGAAGGGAGAGGGACAGGGAAGAAAGGAAAGGGAGTGGGGAAGGGAAGAAAGGGAAGGGAGTAGGGAAGGGAAGAAACGAGGGGTCGACTCTGTCAGTTGTAAACTAGGTTAGGACACAATGATCCCGAAATATCCAGAAATGTATGCCGTGGTTTAGCCTAGGTTGGTTCGCCGAGATGGACCGGGAAGCATTTTCAGGACCACCATATCTCGGCCCGACAGCATCCTCGGTTCCATCATGCACGACTGTCACATTCTTCGCGGTCCAGTAACTACAAATATCACGTTGAATTCAGTCCATTAGTTGTACCATCCTGATTATACAACTTTCGCATCATTTTTCCTTCCATTTTTTAGAACTATTACAGATAATTCGATCTAAGTTACTGCCATGGGGGGAGGCGGTGGCTCAATCGGTAGAGAGTTGGCCTGCGGTCCTGACGGACCCGGGTTCAAATCCCGCTGAGGCAGGGAACAGTTTAAGGATTTGAATTTCATAAAATCAGACTTTACTGATCTACCAGAAGACCCGCCGACATGTCGTAAAAATACCCCCGCTAATACCAATACATCAGTCCTATATGAGACAGCCCTAGCATGTATTCAGTATGGACGATGGGTGTTAGCGCCGAAGTGGTGACATGCAGAGGTGTGCGGTACGTAGGAGGACTCCTGGACCTTGAAATCAGGCTGTGAAGCCTATGCCCAGAGTCGGTCACATAAAAAAAAAAAAAAAATGCAACTGTTGTATCGGCTAGACATTTATGTTTATATTTAGGCCTTAAAACTCAAATTACATACATTGTCTGGCATTAACCCATCATTTAGAGGTCGTATTTTGTATTTTGGCATATCCAGATGATTCATTTCATCATGGGAT
Organism: Coenobita brevimanus; assembly: GCF_032717465.1. Lineage (NCBI taxonomy): Eukaryota > Metazoa > Arthropoda > Malacostraca > Decapoda > Coenobitidae > Coenobita > Coenobita brevimanus. Next base: position 27,939,663 of record NC_136996.1, read on the forward strand.
AGATTTTTCGGCTAGATTGGTTAAACTTCATGAACAGATCCCTGCAAGATGTTTCCAGTGAGCTGAGAAAAGACAGAATAATCACCAGAAAGAAATTAAGAGAGGCGTGCCAGTGCTTAAGGAGTCACTGAGAGTCTTTTTCTCACTTGTCTAGCCCGCGGACGTCCTATCTAAGCTGAATACATGTGCTTAACGTTAGCCAAACTCAAAGACGAACAAGCTTTGGCCGCGGGGGTTAAAATATTACTGTATATGCCGCCGAATCCCATGCAGTACGAAATATCCAAGTGACACAAGTAAACACGACAAAATACACACGAAATTTACGCAGCCCAAACCCCCACCCTTGGCAATATGCGTTAAAGGGTTGCTGGGGAAATCGAAGCTCGCCTTTTTGTGCAATACCATATACCAGAAACTTGCCAGCGGTCTTACGAGGCGAGATTTGCATGCAGGGCCGAGACGTCTAAAGGGAGAGGGTCGTGTGGTGGTGCGTGGGGAGAGGTGGGGAGGGGGACGACTGGGAGAAGGTTGGAAGGGGAGAGAAAAAGTGTGGGGGAGGGAGTGGTGGGGAGGGAGGCGACTGGAGGAAGGTTGGATGGGGAAAATGTGGAGGAGGGAGTGGTGGGGAGGAAGGAGGAGTGATGGAAGTGAGAAGATTGTGAAGGGAGTGACAGGGATTAAGGAGTGACGGAGGGAGTAACAGGGAGGAAGAACTGGAGAGGGATAATAGGAGTGTGGAGGAGGGAGTGATATGGAGGAAGAAGGCGTGATGAAGGGAAGAAGAGTGAAGGAGGGAGTGATGGGGAAGAAAAGGGAGTAGTGATGAAAGGAAGGAGGATGGAGCAAGGAGAGGGAGGGAGGGGTAAGTGAAGACGAGAGGGGAAAGGAAAGGGAGAGTGAGGAAGGAAGAGGGATAGGAGGGAGGGATAGGGTGATAGGGAGCTAGAGGGTGAGAGGGAAGAAGAGGGCAAGAGGGAGGAAGAGGAAGAGGG
>NC_136996.1:27943157-27960657 GCF_032717465.1 Coenobita brevimanus
ATGGTCTGGTTTGACAGGTGTAGTGGGAGAAATTTGGTGGGATATTGTCGTGGGACGGATGTTGTGAGACAGGTGTGAAGGACAGATGTGGTGGGCCAAGTGCGGTGTGGTGGGGCAGGTGTAGGGGACAGATATGGTGTACGGAGGAAAGTGTTGGCGACAGGTGTTGTAGGAAAGGTGTAAAGAGACAGATGAAGTGGGACAGGTGTTGGGGAAAAGTGTGGTGGGACAGGTGCATTGGGACAGGTGTGATGGGACAGGTGTGACGGCAAACAGATGCGTCACTCTTGTCACCCTAACGTCACATAACTCCGAGGTTCGAAAGCGCATCAGTGTTTTGAAAAATATCCGAGTGTCAGAGTTATTTGATGTGTGTGTGTGTGTGTGTGTGTGTGTGTGTGTGTGTGTGTGTGTGTGCACCGGGACAGGCAATAACGGAAGTGCGTGAAGCTGTATGTATAGGTGTATGCAGGGGGAGGTGTGTGTGTGTGCACAGATTGGATGGCGGAATTGATAACAAAACATGTATGTGTGTGTGGAGGGGGGGTTGTGTGTGTGTGTAGGGGGGTTTTGTGTGTAGGAGGGGTTGTGTGTGTAGGGGGTGTTTGTGCGGGAGGGTTGTGTGTGTGTGTTTGTACTTCAGCTTGATTGTGACGATGTATGTGAATGCATGTGCGTTTGTGTATAAGTGTAAGTAGCTGCGTATGTTTGTGACTGTTTGTATTTGTAAATCTATAAATGCGTAGTTGCGCGTGTGCATGTATATATAAATATGTTTATGCATTTGTGTGTGCGCATGTAAGTATATAATGTATGCATCTATGTATATGCGTATGTAGCAGTATAGTTTATTTACGTATAGATGTATATACGTCTGCATGCGTCAGTGTGCACTAGTGTGGTTTTGTTTTCGTGTGTACGGTGCATGTCTGTTTGTATATATGTATTTTCGTATGTAAACATGGATGCAGTTGTCGTGGAGTGCCATTGTGTAGGCATGTGCGTGTGTAAGTAATAAATACTCACATGTGAATTGTGCCATATACATCTGTGTGTGTGCGTATGGCGTATAATGTGTGCGTCAGACCGAAAGCAAATGGTATTGTGTGAAAAACCTCTATGGTATATTTTCAGCTATGTCCATTTCCCTAACGTACTTGCATGTGTGTGTGTGTGTGTGTGTGTGTTTTATTGTATGTGCATATATGCCTATGAGCGTCCATGCAGACCCAAAACTCTAACCGTACACACACACACACACACACACACACACACACACACACACACACACACACACACACACACACACACACACACACACACACACACACACACACACACACACACACACACACACACACACTTAATCCCCTTTCGGGCATCCCTCAACCACCCACCTCCACCACGCCTCCCCTCAAGCTGATTACGAGAGTGAGGGGAGGGGACAGGGAGGGGGAGAGTGGAGATGGGGAGGGGAGACGGCGAGGGGGAGAGGAAAGGGAGCGGGAGGGGGACGGCGGGGAGAGAATCTAGAAAAATATACCAAAGTGGAGATTTTTCCCTTTGAAAGAGTTTTATGCCCACACACTCACCTTAATACCCCTTCCTCGCTGCTGCTCCAGGTACGTTTGGGGCACAGGCAAAATACTCTGTCCACTTTAACTCGGCCTAACATTGCCATCCCTCCATCTTTAATGCAGAGCTGTAAAAAGAGATAACACTAGAGCTGATCCTTTACTCTCCCTTTTTTAACTTGGCCTAAAATTGTCTTCTTTCCGTCTTCAAAGCTGAGCCGCGACTAGAGATTAACGCTAGAACCTGGTGCTCTACTCTCTTCACTTAAAATTGGCTTAAATCTGCTATCTCTCCTTCTTGAATGCTCAGCTGTAACAGGAGACTAACGCAAGAATATGATGTTCCAGTCTCATCACTTCAAATTGGCTTAAACTTATCTCTCCAACTAAAATTCTTCGCTGTAACAAAATATTGACGCAAGAATACGAGACTATAATTTCCACGGTCTAACTTGGCTTAAAGTTACTATCTCAGTTTCGAATTCAGAACTGTAACAAGAGTAACTCTAGAATATAATGCTATACTCGATTCAGTTTTAACTTGAGCTGTAACAAAAGATTAACGACAGAATACGGTGCTATACTCTCATCACTTTAACTTGCCTTAAATTTGCCATCCATCCATTTAATGCTGAGCTGTAACAAGAGATAAAAACCATACAATGAGGTCAGTCACGTAGAAGTGCTCTGGAAAGGACGTTGAGTCGTAGTACTGTCTTTTTCTGTCATTAAGCTGTGGGAAATAAACTTCGAAAAGAAAATCCCCACCAGTTTAGGTGAAGGAAATATCAACATTACGATATCAAGACGGTATAATTAAATATTTAGAGAGGAAAATAATATTCGGCAGGTGACTTGGGCTAGAAAATATTCGTGTAAGAAATGAGGAAGATTCTTGTCTGTTACACGTCTGTCTCTCTGTCTATTTATCTATATGTCTGTCTGCCTATCTGTCTATCTTTCTTTCTGGATTGCAATGAAGTAATGATGACGCAAAAATTACCTCAACTATTACCAATTCAAACCACCTTCTTTCAAAATTTCCTTCATTTTATACGTCAGTGTCGTTCTTGGTCATCTCATTTATCCACCACAGTTATTTTTTACACATTTTCCTTCATTATTGACATCTATTTACTGGAGTTAAATTTTTGTCGTGTTGATTAAAGCTTGAGTGAGAAGTGTGGCTCGTTTCCTCTGAGTACTGTATCTGTACTTTGATAATGTCCTTCTGTGTTTTCTTTCTTGTTTCTAGATTATAATTCTCTCTCTCTCTCTCTCTCTCTCTCTCTCTCTCTCTCTCTCACACACACACACACACACACACACACACACACACACACACACACACACACACACACACACACACACACACACACACACACACACACACACACACACACACACACACACACACACACACACCTACGTATAATAGTGACAACAGGTAAGTACTGCAGATTAATAGCAAAGATGATCATGATTATTATGATTATTACGAAAATGATTATGAGTAAAAAACTAAATCATGGTTTAAAAAAAAAAAAAAAGTCGAGCTAATAAACTACCGTGAGACTTTACTGATATTGTAAATTGGTAAAAACTAAAGAAAACGGAGAGCGAGTTTTAAGGGAGACTAAATTAGAAAGAACAGACTTATTTTTAGGGGGATTTTTTTTGTGGGGTGGTTTATTGCTAAGAGGCTTACCTAGGCCCACACTTCCACTCTTCAACCGTTATATTGTTTCTTTACCTGTTACTTAATCGATCACCTGAAATTACCTGCTTTTTATATATTTTTTGCTGTTACGAGATGTGATGTATTTTGTGTGTGTGTGTGTGTGTGTGTGTGTGTGTGTGTGTGTGTGTGTGTGTGTGTGTGTGTGTGTGTGTTTAATACCTTCAAACTTTTTTATTAAGCAAAAAGCAATCCTCTCTCTGTGATGGAGTTAATGAAGGCAACATCTGACCTTTTTACTTCGAAAAAAAAAAAAAAATCTCCCAAATATAATCCTGTGGTGTTTTATAAATTGCGCACCTCATGTTGAATTTTCGTGTTGCGTGGACGGCTCAGTCAGGCTACAGGTGTTTGCTACAGGTGTGTCATTGTATACTTTCCTCATTCTCATTACCCCTTTCTTGCATCTATCTCCCTTTTAATTACACTGACTATATGGTTAATGACCAATTTGCAAAGCAGCTTAAATATCTCTGCTCCCACACCCGCAGACTGAGCACATAACAATATACGGACCACCCTGTATATTAAGTCCTCTGGCTGAAGGGGTTATGTCTGGGCGTCAATACACTTAACCATTTCATTGCTCCACCCGAGAGAGAGAGAGAGAGAGAGAGAGAGAGAGAGAGAGAGAGAGAGAGAGAGAGAGAGAGAGAATAATCCTACCATTCGAGAGGTCAAAAGGTCACCCTGAATATGAGTGGCAAATTATTGGGGTTTTCCTCTGGGGTAAATAAAATTGTGATAATAACAGGAGTGAAAAACAAAAGATGTCCTATTTATTGGTAACAAGTAGATCATCATCATCATCATCATCATCATCATCATCATCATCATCACCACCCACTTCATCATCACCCGCCTCCTCCTCCTCCTTATCATCACTACCACCCTAACACACTACCTCCCCCCCGTGCTCCTTATTATCATCATCATAATCACCACCTCCACAGCCCACATCCTCCTTCACCTCCTCCTTCTCCTCCTCCATAGCATCATCATCACCACTATCATCCTCACAACCCACCCTCACCTCCTTCTCCTCCTTATCATCATCATCATCACCCTCACAACCCACTACCACCTCCTCATCATCATCACCATCACCATCACTCTCACAACCCACCACCACCACCACCACCACCTCCTCATCATCATCACCATCGCTCCATCACCTCATCACCACCATCACCATCATCCCAGTTCCAGCTAAAGATTGATGTGTAGTGAGGGGCAAACACACCTTTCATCTTGCAAGGTCAAAGGTCACAGGGAATTATGATTGGTTCGCAAAATTACACAGGAGGTCAACGCACGAAAAAAAATATATACAAAATCAGTGCCCTAATCCCTCAAAATTTGGATATTATTTATTTTCGAAAGAGGCTTATGTTTCCGCTCACCTGTACTTTGCTAATTAAAATGATCGTTCTACCTGTCGGAGGAGAGAAGGGGGAGGGGGAGGGAAGGGGGTGGGTAAGAGAGTTGGGGTGGAGGATGGGGAGGGAAGGGGAGTAAGAGAGACGTGGTGGGTGATCGGTAGGTGAGGGGAAAAGGAGAGAGAGCTGGGAGGGAAGTTGAGATGGAGCGAAAGAAGGGGAGGGATCGAGAGGGTGGGGAGATTGGACGATTGAAGCTGGGTGGAGAGAAGGAGTGGGAGAGGGGGGAAGTGGATAGGAGGAGGATGGAGGGCGAGTGGGGGTGGAGAGAAGGGAGACAGGGAGCTGGGAGGGAGGAATGAGAGAGATGGGTGGATTGAAGAGGGAGGGTGGATAGAGGGAGTTGAGGTCATGAGGGAGAGGGGGGGGGAAGGAAAAATGATGTGGGAAGGGGAAAGAGGAGGTGAGGGAGGCGAGTGAGAGATGGGGGAGATGGGAGCGAGGGAGCTGGAAGGAAGGAGGGAGGAGGGTGGGGTGAGGGTGGGATGTGGGTGGGTCAATTTGGTAATATTAAAATCAGCTTACTTATTTGAAAAGAGGTTTACTGTCCTCCACATAATGTACCCGGTGTGTGTGTGTGTGTGTGTGTGTGTGTGTGTGTGTGTGTGTGTGTGTGTGTGTGTGTGTGTGTACAATATCTTTCTGTGGTTGTGTGCTGTTTGCTTGCATGTATAAAATATGTCTGTGTGTGTGTTTATGTGTGATTGCGTGTGTGTGTAAAATATATACCCGGTATGTTTGTGTACGTGTTTGTGACTGTTTATTTGTGTACAGTACATCATTATATGCTTGTGACCATGAGTGTGTGTGTGCGTCCTTGCGTTTTTTACAGTTGTCTTTGTAATACCTGTAATTGTTGTATGTAATTAGCCTGCAACCCACATTACAAAATACAGTCAGCAAAGGTACAGGAAAGTCAGACATGTTCCATCATCATCACGTAGTTCATCATTTATCGTCAAAGTCTACGTTCATTTTCACACTTTCTCCCTCACAGATAAATAAAATAGCCCAAGGAGAGCAAAAATGAAATAATAAAAGAAAAGCTACATGTATGAAAAAAAGAAAAAGTGGAAAAAGACTTACTGAATATGTACCCTCTTAATTTTCATCATTCACTTTCATTATGTAGTCATGTAATGAACGTTTCTTTTAAACACAAGCACTGATTAATTGGCACTCACGCAGGCACTCACACACACACACACACACACACACACACACACACACACACACACACACACACACACACACACACACACACACACACACACACACACACACACACACACACACACACACACACACACACACACACACACACACACACACACACACACACACACACACACTAATAAGCAACACCAGAATATTCCATTTCCACTCTCTACTTTTTCTTCCATCTTTTTATCCGTACAATATTTTTCCAGAATGAAGGTTATTACGAAAGAGATATTTTTCCGGATTCCAATTAAATTCTCAATATCGAAGGGGGACTCTAGTGGCCGGCTGCTCTTATATCAGTGCTTTCCAGGGTATGAAAGATAAAATAAAAATAACTAAAATAGAGTGAAAAAATAATGCAAAATTGACAATACTTAGTCTGCTGTTGTTAATGTGGTGTCACTTTCATCAGAACTTGAACCCAGTGGACCGCAGGCTGAAGTTACCAATTTCCTGCAGTCCACCATCCTCCTTTCCGGGATAGAAGGAATTGAGGAACCACTGTCTAACCGGGCAAAGAAGCCGACCGGTTATATGAATGCCAGCACATGAAGGCGTCCCTCACCCACGCCCTGTAGTGTACCAAATTTTTCATCAATAGGAAAATGAAGAAAACGGGGAATGAACCACGAATGTCCTCGATTGTACAATGAAGTAAAAAAATAATAATAATAATAATAATAACCCTGCTCCGATGATCCAGGGTTCCGTAATGAATGTTATTATTCTCGTTTTTTAATATATTTCTGAATGTGTGGTTTATTTCATATGTTTTAGAGCATTTATTCTTTAGAGTGTAGGCTGCTGAGAAATAATTAGCAAGCATACACAAATATGACAGGTTACTGGAGACCATTTTCAAACCTCTCGTCTACGTTTCAAAATGTAAAGACGGAATAGTGTGAAAGTAGGTTTTTGATCAAGTGTACAGAGAAAGAATAGTTACAGTAGAGAAAAAAAGGCAAATGAAGCAGGCAAAGAGAAAACGGAGGTTGTAAAAAAACGGCAGTAGGGCAATTGAGCTGCAGAGTAGTAATGCAATAACTGGAGGAAATAGATAAAAATAAAGACAGACCGTGACTGGAATAAAGAGAAAAGTAAGAAAATAGAGTCAAACGGTAGTAGGGATACACAGAAAACGCGGAAATTGAACTACTGAGAAAAACAAGAGGATTTGTCGTACATTAAGAGAAATAGTTAAAGAGGAAAAGAGGAGGAGAAAGAGAAGAAAACAGGCACAGAAAAAACAAGGATAAAAAGAGAGCTAATGAGATTAAAGAAGAATTGTGGAAAAGACAGAAAAACAGAAAGGAGAAGAGGAAGCGAGAGAGAAAAAAAAAATAAAGAAAGAGAATAAACTGACACTCGAGATTAACAACGCAGACAAAATCCAGCAGAAAAAATTATGCAGAATTAATGTGAAAAGAAAACACTAATTTTGAACTACACTTGACTCATGACGTGGGGAAAAAAATACAGCTCGTGAGACAGAGATGAAATTAATTGAGAGAGAGAGTAGTGACAAGGAATGGAAAACTGGAAATGGAAGAAGAACTGGGACTGGAGAGAGAGAGAGAGAGAGAGAGAGAGAGAGAGAGAGAGAGAGAGAGAGAGAGAGAAAGAGAGAGAGAGAATAGTGACAAGGAATGGAAAACTGGAAATGGAAGAAGAACTGGGACTGGAGAGAGAGAGAGAGAGAGAGAGAGAGAGGGAGGGAGAGAGAGAGAGAGAGAGAGAGAGAGAGAGAGAGAGAGAGAGAGAGAGAGAAAGAGAGGTCCACCGTTGATTCCGCATTACCATTGCTAATATATGCAAAGGGAGGAGGAGGAAGGAAGGGAAGAAGGTGCGAGAGGAAGAGGAGAAGGAAGAAGAGGAAGAGTTAGTTGAGAAGAAGTGGAGAAGCAGCTATTAGAGGAAGACGAGGGACAAGAGAGAAAGAAAAGTGGTAGGGGGAAGAAGAGAAAGAGGTGCAAGGGGAAAGGGAGGTGGAAGGGAGATGGAAGAAGGGCATGGAAGAGGAAGTGAGAAGAAGAGGAGGATGAAAAAAGAAGAAAGAGTAATGAGGAAGAGGAAGGAAAAACAAGAGGAATGGGAGCAGTGCAGGAAGTGCGAGGAAAATGGGAGGAAGGCAGAGCACGGAAGAAGGAAGCGGGCTAGAAGAAAGAAGGTGAAAGAGAAAGAAGAATAGGAGGGAAAAAGAAGAAGAAACAGAATGGAGAAAAGGTAAGGAGAGAGAGAGAGAGAGAGAGAATAACTGACTGAATACAAGAAGGAAGAGGGAATAATGGAGAGAATGGGTGAGGAAAAAGAAAAACAAATTAAAGAACAGGAAAAGAATATTAAAATAAATATACAAGCAGGAAGAGAGGAAGAAAGAGTGAGAAAAAGGGATATGAAAAGGGAAAAAGGGAAAAGAGCGAAGAGGAAAGAGAGGCAGAGATTATGGGTATGAATGATAGAATAAATGAAGTAAAGAAGACTATGCAAACGAGAGAGAGAGAGAGAGAGCTGTGGGGGACGGAGTATTCATTTCCTCTTTTACTGTTGTAGTAGTAGTAGTAATCGTAGTGAGTGTGGTAGTAGTTTCGTTTTCGTTTTTAAAGGCTCATGCTTGCATGTGTCGGCCTTGGTCACCTAATGGCGGCTGTCCACGCTGCACGATCCATTGCAGCCTCCCTGTTCAGTCCCTTAACCCTAAGGTCACACTTAATGACCTCGTCCCATGTCTTTCTCGGTCTAGTGGTCTTGGTAGTGGCAGTTGTTGTTGTTGTTGTGGTAGGAATATCACCACCACCACCACCAACAACAACAACACTAATAACAACACAAACCCCTTAATGAAAACCAAAATTTCTCCCTAAAATAATTTCATTCTTAAAAAAAAAAAAAACGCTCATCTCCGTTTTCCGCATTTCCACCTCGATTTTTTTTTTTTCAAGTCCGTGGAAGGAATTTAGATTTTTCGTGATGAGTACGGTTCCTTGGCGTTGAGGGGTGCGTTGGCGTTGGAGGGGTGCGATAAGGTGCGTTGATGGTGAAAGAGGTTCGTTGGCGTGGAAGGGGTTATGTTGGAGCTGATGGGGTGCGTTGAAGTTGAATGGGAGGTTGTTTGTGTGGATGCTGGTGTGTTGGCATTGAAGAGGTGTGTTGCGTTTTGGAGAGTGCCCTGGAGTTGCAGGGGTGCGTTGGCATGGAAGGGGGTGTACGAGTATAGTGGAAAGGAGGTGCGTTGACGTGGTAGGGATGTATTGTGGAAAGGAGGATGCGTTGACGTGGAAAGAAGGGTGCGTTAAGGTGAAAAAGAGGATGTGTTGACATGGAAAAGAGGATGCGGTGATGTGTAAGAAAGGGCGTTGACGTGGAGAGGAGGATGCGTAGAATGGAATTTATTGAATCATCTATGGTCTTTATCTTGCTTTGGACCGACTGATGATGATGATGATGATGATGATGAATTATCTTGGCCTATTACGTTATGTATTTGTTTATTTATTTATTTATTTTCTAGTGTGGAAATTTAAGATAATCTGCCTCGTTGTATGTTATGATTTCAGTGATCGTTGCCTTTTATTTGGGGCGTATTTTCTGTAAGCTGCGTCTCTCTCTCTCTCTCTCTCTCTCTCTCTCTCTCTCTCTCTCTCTCCTTCCTTCCTTCGTGACCTTTTTTTTTTTTATACCTTCTTCATTCTCTACTTTTTCTTTTCCCTTTCCTCTCTTACCTGTCTCTTTCTTCTCCTTTTCCCATTTCCTCTTTTCCCTCCTTCTCTCACACTTCCAGCTTTATTACTTCCTTACTTTTATATTTTCTTCCTTCACACTTTACTTTCCTCTCCTTTTCACCGTTTTTCCTTTTGTATATTTACCTCTCTTCCTCTGTCTTTCTGTTCCTGCCTGCTCTTTCTTTTTCCTCCCTCTCTTTTAGCTTTCTGTAGTCTCTTTATGTCCCCTTCCATTTTATTTTTTTATTTTTCTTTTTTTCTATATATCCTTTTTTATTATTTTTCATTTTTCTCTTTATCCTTTCCCTTTTTATGCTTTCATTATTATCACATTTTCTGTACTTCCCTCCTTCGCTCTCTTATATCTTTTCCTTTTTCTGTTTTCCTTTTGTCTTTCTCCCATTTTACCTTCATTTCCCACTTCCTGATTATATGTCCTTCCTTCACTGTCCTTTCCTCCTTCTCCTTCGTCGCCTTACATCTCTATATCTTCATTTTCTGTTCTTTTTTTCCACTTCTTTCTTATTCCTCTTTTTCTTCAACATTGCAGTGGTCATCCTTTTAATACATCTCTTCTTATTATCACTTCTTCTCCTCTTCCTTTTTAGCTGCTTCTCTCCATTCTACTGATTTTCCCTTCCTCTTTCTTCTTCATTTTCCTCCTGTAATATTTTCCAGTCAGTTGTTTCCTTTACTTCTCCTTCCCCTGTATGTTTCTTTCCTCAGTTCTTTTTGTCTGTCTCTTTCTCCATTGCATTTTTTTTTTTTTTTGGCCAACGCTTTCTTATATCCTCCTTCCTATTTTTTGTCCCTTTTTCTTATAGTTCCTTTCGTCGCGCTCTTCCTTTCTCTCCATTCTCCTGTTACACCCTGAAGTCACGTCTCCTGTTTCCTCCTCCTTCCTCCGCCTTCACACTCTTAACTCATCTTGCATTCTTCTTCCTCTTTCTTCGTAGCCTTCTCCCTCCCTATCTTGCTCTCCTATTCTCGTTTTCCTCCTCCTCTTCTGTTTTCCTCTTCCTCGTCTCATCCTTCTTCCCTTCTTCCTCTTCCCTTCCTCCCTCCTCCCCCACACTGTTCTCTCACTACTTTTCTAACACCCATATTGTTTCTTTTATGTAATTTCCTCCTCAGTATCTTATTAATTTTCCTCTCTATATATTTCCTATTTTTTTCCCCCTCCATCTCTTCCTCCTCCTCTTTCTCCTCCTCCTCCTCCTCCTTCTCCTCCTCCTCCTCCTCCTCCTTCTCCTTTTTGTCATCCTTGTTCCGCCTCTAGATTGGCTAGAGGGAGAAACGTAAGCCACTTACGTATTACATTTAGGGCTAACTGTAATTCTCTCTCTCTCTCTCTCTCTCTCTCTCTCTCTCTCTCTCTCTCTCTCTCACCTCAAACCCACCCGATACTAGCTTTAAAGATTCGAAAGTTCGGCTTCACTTTTTCACCCCATTTCTTTTTCTCTTTATCTTCTCGCCTCCCCCCCCCCCCGACTCTCTCTCTCTCTCTCTCTCTCTCTCCATTTTTACCTCTTCCTTCCCTATACTTTCTCACCCTCACTTTCCCTCCACACTTCCTCCTTCTATCTCTCACCTTCCTCTCACTCTTACTGTCCTCCTAGTTCTCACTCTCTCTCTTCCCTACCTCCTTCTCGTCTCTCTCCTTCTCTTCACTCTTTTCCTCCTCACCCCCTTAGTCCTCACCTTCCCCCCCTCCCTGCCTCCATCTCACCTTTCCTTCCTTTCCCTCTTACCCCACTTCCTCCCTCCCTGTCTTTCCCCTCACGTTCCCCTCCCTTCTCTCCCCTCTCCCCCTACCCCCTTTCTCCCCTTTCTTGCTAACTTCCCCTCACCTTTCCATCTCTCCTCCACTACCTCACCATTTCCCCAACTCCCCTCAACTTCTCTTGCCTTCTTACACCTTTCTTCCTCTCCCATCCCATCTCTCCCCTCCAGTTCTCGTCCCTTCCGCTCTTCCACTTCCTCCCCCTCCCCTCCCTTCCCCTTCCCCACTCACCCTCCCCTCCCTGTCCCTCCACCTCCCCTCCCTGGATTGCAAAGTTGCCTCCTGTATGCAAATGAGTGTCTGTTGATCTCGCGCCCTTGCAACTTCTCTCTCCTTCAGTTTTTTTTCATCTTATTTTTTTACGGCCGATTCAGAGTGGAAAGGTATTTGAGGATTCTCTCTCTCTCTCTCTCTCTCTCTCTCTCTCTCTCTCTCTGTCTCTCTGTCTGTCTGTCTCTCTCTCTCTCTCTCTCTCTCTCTCTCTCTCTCTCTCTCTCTCTCTCTCTCAAGTGGTAGGTGGTGTGAACGTAATACCTGAAGAGCTGGGATTCGATATCAAGACTGTGTGTAATTCTGGGAGAGCTTACATGCACGCACTCAGAGCCCTTGTACACACACACACACACACACACACACACACACACACACACACACACACACACACACACACACACACACACACACGGGAATTAGACTGGTGGAATGAGGCAACGGAGTGGGTCAGAGATGAAGTGGAAGGGGGTGGGGGTCGTTGAGTGGCTTCCTGGACCATAAACCACTCCATTACCCACTCCTTCCTGGTGCAGGTGTAAGCGATTCCACGTGGAGGTGTAAACAAACCCACGTGGAGGGATAAACAGACCCACGTGGAAAGTCGACATGTAAGCAAACCCACGTGAAAAGCCGAAGTATAAAAAAACTCACATGGAATGGTGTCGACAAACCCACGTGGAGAGGTGTAAACAATCCCACATGGGGAGGTGTAAATCAACCCGCGCAGATATGCAAACACTGACGTACAGAGATGGAAGCAAACCCACGTGATGTAAACATACCCATGTGGAGAGATGTAAACAAATCCACGTGGAGGGATGTAAACAAACTCACTTGGAGAACAGAACAAATTGGAAGGCCTTTCATGACTGGTTACTATAAAACACTTAGACAAATCGTGAAGATGATTGACCATTTCAGTACTGGTAGGTCATTCTTATTTTTTTCCTTGATTTTTCTTTGGCCTTAGCTAAGAAGAGACTTTTCCAACTCGAAAGGTTAAATTTATCCTCCATTAATTCCTTCTCTAATACAAAACCTCTCTAAGATGTAGTTAGATTTTGCCTGATTATAATGGAAAAAACGTCATCAAAGTGAAAGGGCTATGTGAAATATAGACAGACAGTTCCAGAGATACTGAAACACTGCTATAGTTCTTTCACAATAACTTGGCTCACACTGTTTCTTCAGCAGCTTATCGCACGTACCTCAGTGACAGAAAGAGATAATGCTGCAACTCTACATCCTTTCCATAACACCTCTTCATGACTAGCATTATACTTGCTTGCTAGTCTCTTGTTAAATTTCAACACCTTTGATGAAGAGATGGCAATCTTCGACAAGTCATTGTAAAAGGAATATATAAAATCACCAAGTCTTACAAAATTGCCCAGTGGTAGCCTGATTAACACACACACACACACACACACACACACGCACACGCACACACACACACACACACACACACACACACACACACACACACACACACACACACACACACACACACACACACACACACACACACACGTTGCGAATGGTGCTGTGCAGAGCTGGACAAGTAATTCCACTGATACCACAACACGGAGGCTGCTTCGCTTCCCTCCCCTCGTCCTGCTCCAGATGTAAACAAACGCCCATGTGAAGATCCAGGCGATTTGTAAGGCGATACGTGATTGGCTTAGAGAGGGTGGAGCTCCGCATGTAAATAGAGGGATTTGTTGTGGCTCAGGTGGTGGTGGGAGTTTCGAGGGATTTTTGTTTTATTTATTTATTTATTTATTTGAGTTTTAGTGATGAAATTTGATGCCTGGTGTTAATGTTTATTTTATCATTGTAATATATGAGGAGAAGGATTTTTTCGATTGTTCCGTCAGTCAGTTTCACAAAATCACCTTCTTCCCTCTGCATCTACTCTCTCTCTCTCTCTCTCTCTCTCTCTCTCTCTCTCTCTAATAGTGTTTCCGCTCTCCTTCTCACCTCTCACTCTCAAAATTACATTTCTTTTCTCACATCTCACATCTTACTCAATTTTACTCTTTCTCGTCTCTAAATTCTCCTCCTCCTCCTTCCTCCTTGTCTTTTACTACCTCATCTCTGTAACTTAGCTTCTCTTTCTCCACTTCCTTCTCCTTCTCCTTTGTCTTTATTCTCTTCCGCTTCCTCCTCTCTGTTCTCTTCGTTCTTCCCCTGCCTCTGTTTTTCTGCAGTCACCACTTATTTCTTCATCCATTTCTCTCTCTCTCTCTCTCTCTCTCTCTCACCTCTTTTACTCTACCTATCTTATCAGTTCGTCCTCCCCTTCCTTTCTTTCTCTTCCTCCTTCTTCTACCTCTGCTGTCCCCTTCCTCCTTTCCCTTCTCACCTCTTTCCCCTTCCCTCTCCCTCCTCCTACTCTCCTGCCTTTGCTCCTCTTCCTCCTCCTCCCTCCTGTACCCCTTCTCCCCTTCTTCCTGCTCCCTCTTCCTCCTCCCACTCTTCTACCTTTTCTCTCCTCTTCCTCCTCCTCCCTCTTGTCTCTTCATATCTCCTCCTACCTCACTCTGTCTCACTTAAACCAGCAGTGTTTCCCCTTTAGCCCTGCTTCCCCTCCTTTCCCTTCCTTTCCCCTCATTTTCCCTCCTCCTCTCTCCTCCCCTTCCCTTCCCTTCCCTCTTCCTTTCCCTCCTTCCCCTCCGTCCCTTTCCCTTCCCCTTCCTTTTCCCTACCCCCCTTTCCCCTCACCTACCCTTTTCTCTGCCCCTCCCAACGGTTCTCTCTCTCTCTCTCTCTCTCTCTCTCTCTCTCTCTCTCTCTCTCTCTCTCTCTCTCTCTCCCACAGCAATAACAGGGCCCATCTCACATTCTCCTTGATGGAAACTCTTACTTGCCTCATCCCCACTCTTCCTCTTTTTTTTCTTACTCTCTTTTCCACTCTCTTTTAACTCTCCTTTTCTGTTCATATTTGAATTGTTCCGCTTCCTTTTCCACTTTCCTCTTATTCTGTTTTATGCTCATTTTTTTGTTCATGTTATTCAGTTTCTCTTCTTCATGTTATTCACTCCTCAGATTTCATTCCTTTCACCTTTGTTCTCTCTCTCTCTCTCTCTCTCTCTCTCTCTCTCTCCATTCTCATCGGCACTCTTGTTTCTCTCAACTGCACTCTTTCTTCTCGTGTTTCTGTTCGTATGTATAAATTTTCATCATCCTCTTTCTCGCTTTTTTTACTATCATCTTTTTTTTTTCAGATTTGTCTATTTTCCTCCCTTCCTGTTCTCGTATTCTCTTTGTAACTACCTTTTACGCGTACCTTAATTAATATAAAATTGGTTTCCTTACCTTTCTGCTTTATCTTTTTCTTGCTTTTTTTCTTTTTTTTTCTTTTCTCTGATTTTTATTATTTTTTTAAATTTCTGGAAAGTAAGGCGCACACCATCCACTCACTCCATGTAGTGCTTCCTTTATGTGACTCTACGCCGATGACAAGCCAAATGGTTTCATGTAACTCAGGAACCCATTTACTACGCTGGGTGGTAACCATATAAACAAATGACGCTCATAACTTGACAAAGATTATACAGATATACTGATAGACCACGTCATATTTAACCATGGTTTTGTGTGAATATATGAAAATAAATTTAAAAAAAAAATCGCTGACTATTGACAAACTGTAATTAAAAGGTAGGAACGACCACACTGTACTGAAAAGAGGTTAGGGATTTTGGCCGGGTGAAAAGAAAACCGATTCTATTTTTTTTTTCATTTTTCATATTTCTAACAAAGTGGGTGACTCATTCCTAGAGGGTTTGGAAGATAGGGGGAGTCATTGCCTTGTTATTCTGTTCTACATTTCAGACGAACCCAACAACAGCAACAACAACAACAAAAACTACTATTACTACTACTGCTACTGCTACTACTACTACTACTACTGCTACTACTACTACTGCTACTACTACTACTACTACTACTATACAGTTCTTCAGCTTTTGTAACTTTGAACTGATGGTCGTATTATTTATCATTTTAATGCAAGTGACGTCTTAGTTAGAGTATTTATTTATTTATTATTATTACTATTATTATTATTATTATATTATTATTATTATTATTATTATTATTATTATTATTATTATTAATGCTATTATTACTATTGTTACTTTTCAGTTACTAGAGGATTTTATATAACTTAAGTGTCTCGTACTGAAGGGGTTTCCTGAGGCTACATAAAAATGAGGTGAGAGAGAGAGAGAGAGAGAGAGAGAGAGAGAGAGAGAGAGACAACAGGCAATCCCCCTTCATTATCTCGAGGGCTATTAAAACACCTGTGAGATGAGGAAATGAGTATTCTGCATTTCACTTATCGCAATTAACAGCGAGAGAAAAAGGTCAAACATTTTTCCTTTTCCGACCTATTATTTTCCATTTCTCTCTATCCTGCCTTTTTAATTTCTTTTACTTTCTCTTTTAATTTTTCTTTTTCTTCCTTCTCGTCTTTTTTTTTTTTTTTCCCAGTCCCGACATTTAAGGCAAGAGTGACCAGCCTCGCACGCCCCTGAGTAGCAGTATGTGACCAGGCTTAATAATGTGTATATAAATCTTTCTGTTAATGTTAAATTTGGAACACTTAGAAAGGACTGAGAGATATGTATGGTCTGTAACTCTGTATAACAATAGAACCTCTCTCCCTCTCTCTCTCTCTCTCTCTCTCTCTCTCTCTCTCTCCAGTTATTCTTTCTCACTTTCTCCTCGCTTTCCCTCCCTGTTCTCGCATTCCGTTTAATTTTCTCTCTCCCTTCTTTCCTCCCACCTCCGTCTCTCAGCTATTCTGTCTCTGTCGCTGTCTCTCTTGTTCTCTTCCTCTTTCGTCTTCCTCGTCTTCTTCTTTTCTCCTCTTTATTCATTTCTCTTCTGTGTTTCGTCTGGGCATCTTCTTTGTTGCTTTCCTGTTCTCTGTCTTCCGTTGCTGTCTTTATTTTCTGCTTTGTTTTCTCTGTCATTGTCTGTCTGTCTGTCTGTCTGTGTCTGTCTCTGTCTGTCGGTCGGTCGGTCGGTCGGTCTCTCTCTCTCTCTCTCTCTCTCTCTCTCTCTCTCTCTCTCTCTCTCTGTCTGCCTGTCTGTTCGTCTGTATCTGTACCTATCTATCCATATATTTGCCTATCTTTATCAGTGTATCTATCTTTCCATCTATCAAATTATCTTTATCTATCTATCTATCTATCTATCTGTTTATCCATATTTACTTCCACTGCCTGGTGTCCTTCTGTCATCATTACTAGGACCATCATCATCATCATCATCACCATCATCATCACCACCATCATCATTATCATCATCATCATTTACAGAAGCCATTCATCACAGTTACAACCACCTCCATTAAATTACTTCCTTCTTCCTGTCTTCGCAGTCATAACCACCACAGTCACTACAATCACCACCACAGTCTCCCAGATCACCATTGCTTTCACCACTGCTACCACAATCGGCATAACTACCACCACTACCACAGTCGGCATAACCACCACCACTACCGCAGTGAGCATCACCACCACAGCTACCACCACCACCACCACCACCGTCACTTTCATCGCCAACACATATTTCACAACCACATCCGCCAGACCACAGTACCTACCACTGTCTACCACCACAATGTCCTACCACCACCACCACCACCACCACCACCACCACAACAACAACAACATGAGTCAAGGCCTTTTTACAGTAGGAACAATCAAGACAGGCTCATATTTACCGACAATTTA
>NC_136996.1:27963157-27973157 GCF_032717465.1 Coenobita brevimanus
AATGAGAACTATTATTATTATTATTATTATTATTATTATTATTATTGTTATTATTATTTATATTATAATGGTTATTATTATCACTACTCAACAAGACAGCATAGAAGTAAGAAAAATAGAAAGCCTCTCTCTCTCTCTCTCTCTCTCTCTCTCTCTCTCTCTCTCTCTCTCGCAACCACCATTACTCCGCCACTCCTTAACACAATACGGTGCCCCTCTTGTCCCCAAACTCCCTCGCTCCTTCCATCATCTCCATCCTTGTCCCTCCCACTCATCTCCCAGCCCGTCCATCAGCATCCCCGGGCCATGAGAGGTCAGGAGAGGTCGTGGGAGAGGTTGGAGGGGAGAAGGAGAGAATGGGAGAGGATCGGGGAGAGAGAGGGAAGGGAAGAGATAGAACTAACGTAAGAGATGGGACAGGAAAAAGTCATATGAGAAGCTGGAGGATGTATATGAGAGAGAGAGAGAGAGAGAGAGAGAGAGAGAGAGAGAGTTCCAGCGACAACATCCGTCACTAATGGTAGTCTGAGTCACAAAATCAGGGTTGTGAGAGGCTGAGTGGTCCTTGGTAAGTCCCCCCTCCTCTCTCTCTCTCTCTCTCTCTCTCTCTCTCTCTCTCTCAGCACATCCTTTCCTTGTCCATCTTTTTCGTTTCGTTCCATGCATTCATCCCAGTACACATCATTGCTTTTCATTTCATTTTTCATTGTCCTTTTCCATCACTCCATAATATTTCAGTCAGTGCCTTTTTCTTCCACCCTCCATTTCACTCATTTCCTTCCTCTCTGCCTCCCCCTTCTCTCTCATTTCTCAAGTACTCATTTCCATTTTTACCTTCCGTTTTTAAGTTTTTCTCCTCTTTCCGACTTGCCTTTTCTTCCTTGTCTCACTATCTCATATTTTCTCATACTTTTCTGTCATCCTTCTTTCCTCACACTCTTACCCATCCTCACCTCCCTTCACTTTCATAATTCTCCTCTCCTTCTTCCCATCCTCCTGATTTTCCCCCTTTCGCTTTCCCTTTTCACCCAGCCATTTTCCTCGCTTCTGCTTTACCTGTCTTTCCTTCTCCCTCTCTTTCTTCTTCCGTCTCCTGCCCATTCTTTCTTTTTTTCTCCTCCCATGTCTCCTCTCTTCAGTCTTCCTCCTTTATCGCCTCCCATTCTTTCCCATCCTCTCTTTCTTCCATTCTTCTACTCTCCTTCCCCCTACTTTCTGTCTCTCTCCTTCCTTCTCTATGCAACCCTCCTTTTTCCCTCTTTCCTTTCCTGCATCTCTTTTCGGTGTTCCTTCTCTCCTTCGTTCCTTTACCCTCCCTCCCTACCATTCCTAATTCCTTCCCAGCCATGCCTGTCCTTCATGTTCTTCCTTTCCCTCCATCCCTACCTACCCATATCCTCTCTCCATCCTCCCTACCTACTCACAGCCTTCTTCCTTTCTCTTCCGTCCTTATCTTTTCCCTCCCTCTCTCCCTCTCTTCTCACCCTCCTTCTCTCCTTCCTCTTTCCTACCCACGTCGTACTTCCCTCCTTCTCCCCACTTTCCTTCTCTCCTTCATCTCTCTTTTCCTCCTCCTACTTCCCTTCCTCTTCCCACCTTCCATTTCTTCTTCCTCTCCCCTATCCTCCTCCTCCTCCTTCTCTCCTTCTACCCACCATCCCTCTCTCCTTCCTCTCTCCCTCTCCACACCCTTCTCTCCTTCGCCTCTCCCTGTCTCCTGCCACCACCCTCCTTCTCCCCGCTTTCCTTCCCTCCTTTTCTCTCCCTCTTTACTCCGACCTTCTCCCTTCCCACCCTCGTTCTCTCTTTACTCTCTCCCTCTCTCTTCCCATCACCCTCCTTCCTTCCTTCCTCTCTCCCTCTCCCCTCCCACTACCCTCCTCCCCACCCTCCTTCTCTCCATCCTCTCTCCCTCCCTCCCTCCATACCCTTCCCTCCTTTCCATACCCTCTGGCCCTAGCACTTGTAACCCTAGTGACCAACAAAGGCTCGCCCGCTAGTCTCTCTCTCTCTCTCTCTCTCTCTCTCTCTCTCTCTCTCTCTCTCTCTCTCTCTCGTCAATGGCCCTCACAACCATGGCGAGGTAATGAGGCGACGGGGTGAGAGCCAGTTTAAGTGCTACCCCCGTGGTTGCGTTTGCTCTCTTTCTCTCTTTTTTCTCTCTTTCTCTTTCTGCGTGTGTGTGGCTGGCTGGTTGTATCTGTCTTTCTATCTCTCCATCTATCTGTCTATCAGTCTATCTGCCTGTCTGCTTATCTGTTTACTCTCTCTCTCTCTCTCTCTCTCTCTTTCCAGCTCACCTTACAGTTATTACAGACGCGAGGCAAAAAGGTGGAAGATGAACTTTTTCCAGATTTCCTTTTCCCTCTGTTTTTTCCCTTATTTTTTTCCTGATCTTTCCTGCGTCTGGCTTTTATTTTTTTGTATATATATTTTATCTTAAGACATTATTCTTTTTTTTCTTGAAGGTGGATTATTGTTGCTACTCTATTTTTCTCTTCTTTTTGTCGAATATTTTTTTTTATCTTTCTCATTTTTTTATCTGGGTTTTCGTGTGGCATTACTTTTATTTTTCCTGTTTTTATTATTTTTTCTAATGACCTTACCTTTACTGAACCCTTCTTAGAGGCCATATTCTGTACTGATTGAGTTTTACTGCAATCTCGTTTCTGCAAGCGTGTTTTATAGCCTGATGTAAAGAAAAAAAACACCCCTTGCTTCTGTATTGGAGGGACTTTTTTTTTTTTTTGAAGCCCTGACTATTTTTTTCTCCTTTCGTAACCTGACTCGTTGCTCAGTCTTTTCTCTCCTCTTGTAACCTAACTTTTTACTCTGTTATTTTCCTCTTGTAACCTTATCATTTACTCTTAATTTTTTTTTCTATTCTTGCAGTCTTATTATAACTCTTATTTTTTGTCCTTTTGTAACCTCACTCTTTTCTCTTAATCTGTATCTCCTCTTGCAGTCTTACTCTTCACTCGTTTCCTGCTCTTGTAACCTTACTCTTTACTCTTTTTCCTCCTCTTATAGCCTTACTCTTCTTGATGTGGGAGGGAGATGACGACTTGCGCCTCCTCGCCTCAGAATCACTGTTTAAAGCTACCATGCTCACACCTGTACGAGACACACAACTTACTCATTTACCTGTACCTGTCTTGTAAGGTAAGGGGAAAGGAAAGAAGGAGGGAGAAAAGGGAAGCAGGAAAGAGCTGGAGAGTTGGAGGAAGAGTGGGACTTTATAGCTTGCTCGAACTACTGCTACTCCCATGACAACAGATGCATTTTGCTTTATCTGGTGCAAAGAAGGGATAGAGAGAGAGGGAGGGAGGGAGGGAGAGAGAGAGGGAGGGGAGATGGAGAGGAGAAAGAAAAGGAGGGAGAGAGCGAGGGAGGGGAGATGCAGAGGAGAAGGAAAGGGAGGGTGAGAGATGGGAAGAGGGAGGGAAAGAGGGAGATTTTATATTACATTTCTGCAGAGGACAAATAACACCTTTTCCATTACCTGGTTTGATGGAGGAAGAAAGAGGGGGAAGGAGAAAAGGAGGGAGGGAGGGAGAAAGGGAGGGAGGGTGAAAAGAGAAGGAGAAAACTGAAGCGGAGAAAGAGATGGAAAACGAATGGAGAGAGGGAAAATTCATGCTGCTGACACCTCTACACCTCGACAACTAATGCATTTTTTTTATTTTGTCTTTACCTGACGTGATGGAAGGGGATGGGGAGGGACGGAAGGAAGGGAGGGATAGAAGGGAAGGAGGGAGAGGAGATGGGCATAGGGAAGGAGGGAGGGAGGAAAAGAAAGAGAGGAAGGAGGTAGAGGGGTGGATGGGAGGGATATTAGGGAAGAGAAGATCGGGGAAACTAAGCCATTTTGTCCTCACCTATCACGACAGATGACATACCCTCCACCCACCCTTACATGTTTTCCCACAGTTGTTCTCGGTCTCCCTCTCCTTCCCCTTCCACCTATTTCTCTCTCTCATACACTCTCCTAGTCAGTATCTCCTCCATCTGACCCACATGGGCGAATCACATCACCTGGTTTGTACCTATTCACGAAGAGCAGGGAATTGTGGAAAGATTTTTTTGCGGTTATATTTGTTGCTATACTTCTTGTGTACGCTTGGTGGTCTAGTGGACTGCGGCGCTCCAAATGAATTCAGTCTATGAAGGTTTCCTCCTAAGAGCGACTGGAATTTATTGCTCACACACTACGACTCAGGGAAGTGTGACTGCTCCCCTCGTCTTAAATGCCTGGACTGAGAAACCTAGCCCCAGGCCCCTACGCTTCTGCTCAGGCGCCACAAGACTGAATGATATAAGAGATCGTAAGAAGGTGTTTGTGGTTTCATTTTCACCTACACGACGTGAACCCAGTGGACTGCAGGTATACGTGAGGTAAATGGGGGGAGGAGGAGAGGAAGGTCAAGAACGAGGTGGAGATGAGGCGCACGAGTACGTAAGGGAGGGCATTTCCAGCCGAGCGCTTCCCAAGATTTTTTTTTTTTTTTTTTATGTTGAAGGTTTGTCTGCTTCGTGAGAGTCAGGTGCATGAGGTGAGTTATGTATGCTGTGTTGTGTTGCGTTGTGTTGCTTTGTGTTACGTTACCTTGTGCTGAGTTGTGTTGCGTTGCATTATGTTTTATTGTGTTGTTCTGAGTTGTGCTGTGCTGTGTTGTGCTGTGTTTAGTTGCTTTGAACTGAGCTACATTGCACTGCGTTACGTTCTGTTGTGTTGTGTTTTGTTGTGTTGCGTTGTATTGCTCGAGGAGGCGTTACAGTAATAACAAAGTGACGTAAATTTGTCTCTGAGTTGTGCTGTGTGCCGACTGGAAGGAAAATGATAGAGAGAGAGATCGAGGCGGAGATGGAGAGAGATGATGCTGGAATGGATGAGGGAATAAGATGTGTTTTGGGAGGTGGTTGGAGGGAGAAGGAGAGGGAGATCGAGAACGAGATGGAGAGAGGTAACGCAGGAATATATGAGGGAAAGAGATGTGTTATGGGAAGTGGTTGGAGGGAGAAGGAGAGGAAGATCGAGGACGTTCTTTTCTCGCATCACAGGATGCGGCATCGGGTAACAAAAAGATAGATGGATAGACAGATAGATAAATAAATGGATGGATGGATGGATTAATAAATAGACAGACAGGCAGATGGATGGATGGATAAGTATATAGACAGACAAGCAGATGGATGGATGGATGGATAGATAGATAGATAGATAGATAGACGGATAGATGGATGGAGACATAGACAGATAGATAGATAAACCGATAGATAGATAAATAGGTACAGTAGATGGTCATTAAAAGGATAACAAGTAATAATTCTTAAGTGCCTCTCCACTCCAACATCACAAAAAAAAAATCCAAAAGAAAATGGTAATAAATGCATGCCCCCCTTCCTCCTCCTCCTCCTCCTCCTCCTCCACTTCACCTTTCCTGAAGAAAAAAGGTGCTTTAAGTTGAATTCATATTTTTCCTGAGGCGTAGATAGATAGATAGATAGATAGATAGATAGATAGATAGATAGAGAGAGAGAGAGAGAGAGAGAGAGAGAGAGAGAGGGAGAGAGAGAGAGAGAGAGGTGGAAAAGAAACGAAAATAAGCAAAGTTGGATGCAAAAGAGGGGAGCATCACCGGAAAGAATGGCGTAAAAGAGTGGAGGAAAGGAGGGGAGGAAGTGAAGAGAGAATGAAGGAGAGGGGAGCAGGAAAGACGGAAGAGAGGTGAAGGAAGTATGAGAGTAAGACAAAAGAGAGATGGAGGGAGGGAAGAATGCGTGAGAGGATTGAAGGAGAGAAGAGTGAGACAGAAGAAGGTGGCAGGGGACGAAAGTTGGAGGGAAAGAGAGGAGAGAGAGAGAGAGAGAGAGAAGGAGGGAGAAAAGAGTGAAACTTATAGACAACAGGAAGTGAGAGAAGGAGGAAGGGCGGGGGAAGAGGGCGTGTAGAGAAGAAAGAGGAAGAAGGGAGAATAGAAGAATTGGAAAAGGGAGACAGGAGATAGGACTGGGGAAGGAGGGAGGGAAGGGGAGGGAGGTAAGGAGGGAAGTGAAGAGAGGGTGAAGAAGAAAGGGAGGGAGAGAGGGAAGGAGGGAGGGAGAGACCTAAAGTGGTTGGAAGGAGGACTCGAGAAGGAGGGAGTGAACGAGGAGAGAAGAGGGGAGAAGGAGAGGGAGGGAGAAGAGAGGATGGGGAGGAGGAGGAGACAGGCAGATAGACAGACAGACAAACAGGCAAACAAGACAGACACAAAGACAGGGAGAAAATAAGGAGAGTGAGAGAAAACGGGGATGGGGGTAGGAGAGTGTACGGGGGAGGGGTAACTGAGGTGGATGGAGGAATATTGTGTGAGCAGATTGATTTCAGTTTGCTCTCCTATGTGGCAAGAGTGGCTCAGAGTGTGGCTGTGGCTGTGTGTGCAGATGGAAGGTGGAGTGAAAGTGGATGAGTGGAGGTAGGAGGTGGAAGAGAGGTGGAACGATCAGTAATTGAGAGGCTAAATGGTACAATGGAGTAAAAAGTGGATTGGTAGAGCTGGGAGGTGGAATAGAGGTGGAATGATAGAGGTTGCAAGTGAAATAGAGGTGGAATGGTAGTGCTGGGAGGTGGAACATAGGTGGAATGATAATAGTCGAGAGGTTGACTGGAATGGCTCAAGGAAGGTGGAATGATAATACAGTTGGGCGGTGGAATGCACATAGAATGGGCATCGGATGGTGGAATGATATAGCTGAGAGGCGGAATACAAGTGGAATTAGTACAGAAAGTTGGAATGATACAGCTGGGAGGTGGAATGCAAGTGGATGAATATAGAAAGGTGGAATGATAACTAAGAAGTGGAACAACCGTTGAGTACGAAAAATAAATGGCTAAGCTCGAAGGTGGAATGGTGGATTTAACGAAAGTGGAGATATGCACTAGCCAAAAGGTGGAAGGGTGTACCTTAAATGTGGAGTGGTGTATAGAGGGTGGCTGTGGTTGTGTGGAGAAATGGAAGGTGGAGTGAGAGTGGAATGGTGGAGCTGGGAGGTGGAATGATGTAGCTGGGAGATGGAGAGGGAAAACGTCTAAAATATCTACCAGACTAATTGCTATGTGGTGGAATGATGAAACTATTATTTGGAAGGGTGCTATAGAGGTGGAATGCTCTAGCTAGGAGGTGGAATGAAGGTGGCATGATAGAGTTAGGATGTGGAATGAAGGTGGAGTTGATAGGTGCTGCGGTGTATCGGTAAAGAGTGGAATAATGAAACTTAATATATGGAATGATGTTAGCAAAGTGGATCGGTGTAACTGGGAGGTGGAAACAGAGTGGAATGGTATGTTAGGAAGTGGTATAAGGACCATGGAATGAAAGAACTAACAGGTGGAATGAAAGAAGAATGATATGGCAGGAAAGTGTAAGTATTTATTCGAGAAATGAAATGATCTACGAAGAGGGAAGCTGTGAAGTCTTTGGATAACATGACTGACAAGGAGAGCGCACACACACACACACACACACACACACACACACACACACACACACACACACACACACACACACAACCGTCGAGTTACAAGTCCAGGTCCCTATTATAATTCTAGATGCAAACATACCTGAGGAAATGAGCCCTTTCCCAGAGGTGTTGTGGTCAGCCTAGGAATGAGAAATGCTGGGAATGGGAAAGCTGGGAGTGGGAATGGTGGGAGTAGGGATGGTGGGAGTGGAAATAGTGGAAGCGGAAATAGAAGATAAATGGTCTAACTGGGATGAAAAACAATATTATTAGTGGGTTTAGGGCACCTCCTTAACACCTCTTCTTTGGCGATTTATTTCTGTACTCTTTATTTTGCTGTTCTTTTGTATGTGTTTATGTCGATATTTCAACGACATGCAAGGAAATGTCAACCCCCCCATGGTAGTAACAACTCTAGCATATACTCCGCTAAAAAAAAAATCTATATATATAGGGATGATTTTATTCACCCAAGTAGCACACAAGGGACAGCTAACCCTCTCATGGTCGGAACAACTCTAGTATTATGTGCCAGCTAAAGCCGGACGATTTTATTCATCTGAGTGTGGGTAGTAGGAACGTGTGAGTGTTAAAGAGTACTATGCATAATAAATCACCATAGAAAAACTGCTACCCATGCCTCCCTTATGCCCACAAGACCACGACCCTAAATCTGGAAGGGAAATATAGACAGCAGATAAAATTAATGCTACAAGATGGGATGGTGGCACAGGTGAGAGTGGAACAGTGGACGGAGACAGGAAGGCATCTAAAAAAAAATAAAAAATAAAAAAGATATCTGTACAGGGTTAGGAGATGGGATGGTAGCAAAAGAGAGAATGGGAAAGGGCTAGGAAATGGGATGGTAACAGAAAATGGGAGTGGGTCATGGGTAGGAGATGGGATGGTACTAAAATAGAAGTGGGACAGGGTTAGGAGATGGGATGGTATTAAGATGGTAGATGGAATAAGAGTGGAGGAAACGTGAGACGGAATTGAGTAAGTGTGGTAATGATTCTGAGAGAGAGAGAGAGAGAGAGAGAGAACCCTGAATGGACCGGGGAAATAGAACGATGTTAGCGAGGTGGAATGAGACAGGCGGGATGAACTGTTGGTGCAGAAGTGGAGTACTGGTGGAGGAAGTGGAGTATGACGTTTGATATGGGTTTGGAATATTCTCAGAGAAGATATATGCCAGGAGAAGGAATATGCTAGGAGATGGGGGCTCAGAATATGCTATGTGAAGGAATATGCTAGGAGATGTGGGCTTAGGATATGCTAGGAGAAGGTATATGCTAGGGGGTGTGGAGTTAGAATATGCTAGGGGATGACACTAGGAATTGTTAGTAGATGTCACCTAGGAATTATTCTGTGAGGGAAGAAAGGAGAGAGAGGAGAGAGCCTGAATGGAGCTAGGAAATGGAATGATGTGAGCGGTTTAGCAAGGTGAATTGGGGCAAGTGAAATGAGCTGTTGGTGGAGAAATGGAGTGGTGGTGAAGTGGAGTGGTGATGGAGAAAGTGGAGTGGTGGTGGAGGATGTAAAATTAGAGCGGTGAGTGTGCTGGAAGAAGATTTGGACTTGGAATAGAGGATAGACTATAGATATGATGATTGTGCATTAACCAATCACTGCTTAAACTAGTGACACATATGAGTATACAGGAGTGGTGGTCGTAGCAGCAATCCAAGGCTCATCAGAACGTAAACCCGGTGGACTGCAGGCTGAAGAGTCCCCTTTCCTGTAGCCCATCCTCCTCCTTTCGGCCCATAGGGAAATTAACTAAGGACGTTTGTATAGCCGGTAGTGATGCCGCCTGGTCATATCGGTGCCACCACGCGAAGGACTCCATTTTTAGCGTCCATGTAGAGGTGGTAAATAGCATAACCACCCTTCGCCTACGAGCTAATAGTCGTGAAGATCTTAGGCCCAGACTTAAGTGTTCCCTCCCTTTATTAACTTTTGAATACGCCCTCCTTCACTAAATATACTTCCCGGTAGACCGTAAAAGCTTGTTATTCTCAGTTACCTTTTTTTTTTTTTAATCTTTAATTTTTTCTGAATTATCTGTGAATAACTGTCTGGCTAATTTCACTGCTCATGCTATTGGTGGTTCTCCCATTTTAGCATTTTGTCCTGCCTTGTTTTTGGATCCAACCTTACCGTATCCAGTGGCGAGGAAATGATGATGATGATGAGGATGACGACGACGACGATGATGATGATGCTGAGAACGAGAATGAGAAAGACAAGGACGACGACGACGAGGATACGAGGACTGCAACGATGATGATGATAATGGTGATGATGATGATTTACTTCAGCTTAGGGAGGACCTCTCGTGAAACAGAGGCTAAAGGTGTAAATAATAAAAATATAACGATGTGAAAATAGAGGCAAGAATGAGTGAAGAAACGTGTGCAGCAAGGAAAGGGTCTGGAGTGACAAGAGAGTAAAGGAACGAGTGCGTGAGAGATAGAGTGAAAGGAGAAAACCT
>NC_136996.1:27978157-28003157 GCF_032717465.1 Coenobita brevimanus
GACTGTGAAGGTTGGTGTAGAAGTGGGTAAGGGAGTGTGGTGTGGGTGGTGTTGAAAGTCTGGGTAGGGGTTGTGGTGTGGGTATTGAGAGGTGTTAATTATGGTGGTGGTGGTGTGAATGAAAATTGTGGTTGTATTGTGGGTGGTGGTGTAAACGTGGGTAATGGAGTGTGGTGTGTGTGGTGTTGACAGTCTTGGCTGGTGTTGTGGTGGGGGTGATGGCTTACGCGTGGGTAGGGGTCGTGTGTGTGTGTGTGTGTGTGTGTGTGTGTGTGTGTGTGTGTGTGTGTGTGTGTGTGTGTGTGTGTGTGCTGAGTTCGTTACAGAATCACCTTAATAAATCCACAATCAATCCATACATCTTAAACTCTATACAAGGGACACACGGAAACAGAACAAGCACGAAACAGAGGTGGGATGAAACTGAGCTGGGACGAAACAGAGCACGAACGAAACAGAGGAAACACGAAACAGAGTGAAGACGAAACAGGTCATCCCCCATACAGCATCCAGACCCTACAACTCTCAAGGGTCAGGAAGGTCAGGGCGCGGAGGCTAAATTTGTTGTGGCGAGGGATCTGCAGAAGGAGAGAAGGAGCGAGGAGAGGAAAGAGGGAAGGAAAGAGGAGAAAAGAGGGAGAGGGGGAAGGAGAGAGAAAAAGAAAGAGGGAGGATGGGAAAGATAGGAGGAGGCAAGGAAACGGAAGGATGGAAGGAGACAAGGAAGCAGGGAGACGAATGGAAAGACGGAGAAAGTAAGGGAGAATTATACAGGAAACGAGAAAGAATGGAGAAAGAGGAAGGGAGAATAAGAGGCGAGGAACAGAAATTAAATAAGGAAGGAGGAAAGGCAAGAGGGAAGGAGTATAGATGGAGGAAGAGAGGTAGTATTGGAGAGGCGGGGAGGGAAAAAGAGTGAATGACGGTAGAGAAGAGGGATTAAATACAGATATTAAAGAGAATGGGAGAAAGAAGGCAGTAAAGAAGACAGAGAAAAAGAAGAAGATGAAGGAGAGAGAGAGAGAGAGAGAGAGAGAGAGAGAGAGAGAGAGAGAGAGAGAGAGAGAGAGAGACCTTTGCAGACGAGTGTGGAGAGACTTGGGAGTAGCAGACTGCATACACGATGACTGGAGGGAGGGGAGGAGAGAGGGGGAGGGAAGGGAGGAGAGAGGGGTAGGGAAGGAAAAGAAGGAGGAGGAAAGGTAAAGCAAAAAGAAAGAAGGAAGAAGAAGGAAAAGGGATGAGGAAGAGAGGAGATAGGAGGAAAAATGCAAGAAGAAGGGGCAGAAAGGAGGAAAGAAGAAGAAGAGGAAAAGCGAGGAAGGAAAGAGGAAGGAGAGAAAAACAAGCTTGGAAAGGGAGAGAGAGAGTGAAGGAAGAGAAGAGGAAGGGGTAAGAAAGAGAGGGGAAAGAGGCTGTTTATCAGAGGGAAGGTTATAAGCAACAACATTATTTTGTGAGTTAAAGACAAGGATAGAGACGAAGATACGGGAGGAAGAGGAGGAGGGGAGAAGGGAAGGGAGGGCTGAAGGAAGAGAGAAAAGGAAGGGACGGCGATGGGAAGGAGAGGAGAGGAGAGAGAGGTTAGAGGAAGGAGACAAGAGAGAGTGAAGGAAGACGCAGGTGGGAGAAAGAATGACTAGATGGAAATGAGGGAGAGGATAAGAGGGTAGTGAAGGGGAAAGGGTGAAAAAGAAGAGGAAGGAGAGGGAATAAGAGGAAGTAGAGAGGTGGGAGAAGAGATGGTAAAAAATGAGCAGGGAAGAAGGGAGGAAGTGAGGAGAGAGAAGGGAAGGAGGAGGAGGGAAAGAGGAGGAAAGTGGGAGAGTTGATACTTAGCATCCCAGGTAATTTTTTCCCTTACTTAACCTAACTACCTACCTAACTACCGACAGTACTTGATGTAATTCTTTCCCTCATCAGCATACCTACCTAACTACATCTTTTTACTCGCCTACCTGCCTGCATCACATTATTTAGATTTGTAATTCCTTTCTTCACTTACCTAACCACTTAACTACCTAGCAGAGCAACGAAACGTCTCTTGTAATACCTTTCTATACTAACTACCAACTTATCGACAAGAACACAGTAAACATATCCTGCCATTCCTTCCTTTTTCATTTATTTTAACTAGGTTTCCTCACTCTACCTGTCTGCTTAACAAAGATATCGTTATAGCTTGTCTTATTGATTCCTTTGTTTACTCTCTTAACAAGGCATCTTTCAATCTCTTATAATTCCTTACTTTACTTACCTAACTACAGTATACATTTGCTCACACTACCTACCAAACCACGGGAACTTCATATCTTCTCAGTGATTCCCAGCCACAACAACTACATAACTTCTCGTGTAAGTTCTTTCGTCACGTACCTAACTACCTCCCTACAAAGACATCGTAGCATATCGTGTCTTTCTTCCCTAATTACCAAACTACTTCTCAAACTACAAGAACATCATAACTTCCGGTGGAATGGAGATGGTGTAGAGTGATAGTATTGCCTTATTTTGCCATTGAGCTACGTGATACAAGACGCAAAAGGAAAACATCTCCAAGTTAAGGTGAAAGAATTATAATTACACGGGCATCATAATTCCTTCCACCACTTACCTGTACCTTTTAATTACCCCTGCGTCACCTGGCCCCCATGATGGATCGCTCACGTCCACGTCCGGTCACACGAGTCTTGATTTCATTTTCATTACCTCCGCCAAGGAGGTTATGTTTTCACCCCTGTCCGTTTGTTTTTGTTTGTTTGTTTGTTTGTGAGCAAGATTACACAAAAACTACTTTTTTGACACGAAACTTGGTAGAAGAATGGGCCTTGGCCCAGAATACACTCCATTAAATTTTGGTGCGGATCCGGATAAACGTGCTGATCCAGGATTTTTTTTTTTTTAATTTCTTGAACATTGTGAAATAGGCCGTTTTTCGACATTTTCGTTAATTTTTCAGTTTATATTGTATGGATGTTGATGGCGGAGGTATGCGCTCTACTGAGTGCCATTCTAGTAGCTCCTGTTCTTGTCATCACACGTGCAAAAATAAGGACAAAAATACAGACACACATAATTCAGACTGGACACGTGAGGGAAGCCGGTGACTCTAACCTTATTGTCGGCCTCTACATCCGCTAACCAGTTTGCCATTTATCGTATTCTTCACCTGATTAAACAACGCAAATTAACCAGTGATAGTCTCACCTCTTCTGAAACAATACTCTCATAATTTCATCTTTACAGTCTACAGTATATCTGACGAGTACCCGGGTGAACACAGTACACACTACCACACCTCACCATAGAATAATCCCTTTTGGCAATAGGAAATAATGTGGATAGTTGGTGAGAAAATGAAGAAAAGAAAAGAGAGAACGGAAAGTGGAAACACACACACACACACACACACACACACACACACACACACACACACACACACACACACACACACACACACACACACACACACACAAATCGTCATGTGGTAGCAAGATTAAAATGAAAAAATGGAGATGACCGTGAGATGAAAAGGTCCACTTTTCACAACGATGGTGTCTATATTATTATTATTATTATTATTATTATTATTATTATTTATTATCATCATTACTACTACTACTGTACTATTACTACTATTACTATACTATTACTACTACTACTATCATCATTATCGTTATTTTCAATCTTCAGACGATTTCACTCAACTTAAGAGGGTGATTTCGACCTGGAAGGGTTAGTTATAGCCTTCAGTAACCCCTAGAGCAAGAAAAATAAGTAAATACGTGAGACAAAGGTTTTAGAGGGAGTCGATATAAGAAGATGAGGACCCCGAAAGCCACCTGTCTTGCCCATCTGTTTAGGAGGAAAGATGGTGTGTGTGTGTGTGTGTGTGTGATGTGAGAGAGAGAGAGAGAGAGAGAGAGAGAGAGAGAGAGAGAGAGAGCAGACAATCAAAGAGAGGGGAGAAAGAATTGGAGAAGAAAAAATCATGAAATTGGAAAACGGGAGAAAAAACAGGAGAGACAGAGAGAGAGACTTCCTCCTTGTCTCCTCCTCTGGCTCCTTCTCTCTCCCATCTCACCCCATCTTTTTCCCTTGGTTCTTTCCCTTCTCACTCCCCTCTCTCCCAGTACTCCTCCACATCGACCTCTCCACTCCTCATATTTTCTTCTTCACCTTTCTCCTCAACTCTTTGCCCTCTCCAGTCACCTCCTCTCTCTCTCTCTCTCTCTCTCTCTCTACTCATCTCCTCTCACCTCTCTATCTTGTCTCTTCCCACTCTCCCCTCTCACCCCTCCTTTCTCACTCATTTCACCCGACCTATCCTTCTTTTCATATCTTACTCGCACCCCACTCCCCGCTCTATCCCCCACCCTCACCCTCTTTCCCCCTCCCCGTCTCCTCTTCCCCCTCACTCCCCCCTCTCCACTCCACCCCCAGTGAACTCTGCTGTCAGACACCGCCATCCATTCATCTTGGGGGATAGGCCAGGTTTCGTTACCAGTAAAGTCGGATTTATTTTCATTGTTTTATCTAACTTAATATAATTGTTAGTAATTGCTTGCTTTATTATGCAGTTTTTATTTATTTATTTATTTGTTTTGTTTTGCTGCCAGTAAGTTTTCCTTGTGTCACTACGTTTTAATTAGATGTTTTTTTGCTGTTTTTTATTTAACCTACGTATATTGCGATCTGCTCATTATAATTATTTACTTTTGTTCAGTACATCGGTTTAAATAATTCTGACATATTCTGTGCTTTCTAATTCACCGACTGCTATCTCTCTGTCTGTCTGTCTGTCTTTATTTATTTATTCGCTGTAGGTAATATGTACTAACGTTTGTATTTATGTTTCTTGATTTCTGTTTGATGCGAACTTTGGAACTTTTTCGAGTAAATCATTGACGTTATCATTAGGTTCCTACATATTCCCTATTTGTTCTCTCTCTCTCTCTCTCTCTCTCTCTCTCTCTCTCTCTCTCTCTCTCTCTCTCTCTCTCTCTCTCTCTCTCTCTCTCTCTCTCTCTCTCTCTCTCTCTCTCTCTCTCTCTCTCTCCCTCTCCCTCCCTCTCCTCTGCGCGCGCGCGTGCGTGTGTGTGTGTGTGTGTGTGTGTGTGTTGTGTGTGAAGGCTGGGTTATGTGATGTCGAGCTGGCCTTTATTGCGAGAGGAACTTTTTGTGCAGTGTAACAGGATTCGTAATGGAAGGAGCCGCTCGAGAGGCTGGGAGGGGAGAGGAGGAGGAATAGGGGATGGAGGAGGGAGGGAAGATGAATGGGAGAGGGGAGGAGAGGAAGGAGAGTGAGAAGAGAGAAAGTTGAGAGAATATGTGAATTGAAGGAGAAGGAAAGGTGGAGAGGAAAGGGGAGAATGGGATGGAGAAAGAGGATGGAGAGAGAAGGAAATGAGAGGATGAGGGAGGGGAATTAATGTGAATGGAAGGAGAAGGAAGGAGGAGGGGAAGGGGGAGAGGGAAGATCGATGGGAAGGGAGAGGAGGAGGGAAAGAGGGGATGATGGGGTGAGTTTGGAATGAAGAGAGAAATGAAGAGTAGGAGAGAGAGAGAGAGAGAGAGAGAGAGAGAGAGAATGTACTAATAAGATTCGGGAAGTTAAAAGTTAAATGACATCTCTTCCATAAGGCCTCACTGAAGCGTCATAAAATCACCCTCGATAATACCATCTCTAAACATAATATATCTAGCATGTTAGAAGAAAGTTAGTTGGTATTAATGCCTAACCTGGGATTATTCTGGGCTACTGGGAAGAAAGTGTCAAGTTAGTTTCTGGTAGGTGGAATACTGAACCATCATAACAGGCTGCCTAACTTGTGACGTGTAAAATAATTATAAAAAAATGAAATGTGACTGGGTAGGAAAATGAAGTAGAAAATGTTAAAAAGGAAAGATGTAAGGAAGCAGGGGAGACTGTCTTTATATTCGTCCCCACCACCTCCCTCTTCACCCTCTGCTACCCTCTTCATCCCCTTACATCTGTCCCTGTTCCTCTTCTCTCCCTTTCTCCCTTCATATTCTTAATCTCCCTCTTCCCTCTTCATATCCTTAACTTTTCTTCTCTCTGCTCCTCTCCCCAGCCTCCTTCTCCACTATTTTCTCACTTCCTCCCTAAATCTCTGTCCCTACCTACCCCTATCCCCCTACCTTCCTTTTCTTTCTCCTCCTTCACTCTCCATCTCCCTGCCTTCTTTCTTCCCCTGCCATCTCCACCTTCTTCCTTGTTTGATTTTGTCTCTCTCCCACCGCTGCCTCACCATGCTTCCCTTCTAACACCCATCTTCCCCCACCCATATCCTACCCTATTTCCCTTCCCATCCCTCTATCTCTCTCCTCATTCCCCTTTCTCCCTTGTCACCCCCTTCCCTCCCTCCATATTCCCCGTCCCGTTTACCTCTCCCCTCATCCCTTCCTACCTTCCCATCCCTGTGTTATCCAACCCCCATTCCTCCCCATCCCCTCCCCTCCCTACCACTATCCCCCTCTCCCCCCTCCCTTTGGATGATTCGGCAGCTTGGCATTCCTTCCGGCTAGAGAGTTCGGGGCGGCTCAAAGGAGATGCATTATAATTAGGGAGATGCTTGGCAGTGTGGAGCCGGGGCCGAAATAGTTCATAGGTGATGCAGTGTTTGCGGGAGGCGAAAATGAATGTATTATAATGCCCCGTTGGTCTAATTCTTGCCACTACCAGATATTATTTAGATCAGAATATTTGAGTAGTGATGGGTGTTGGTGATGGGTGCTGGTGATGGGTGTTAGTGATGGGTGCTGGTGATGGGTGTTAGTGATGGGGGTTAGTGATAGGGGTTAGTGATAGGGGTTAGTGATAGGGGTTAGTGATGGGTGTTGGTGATGGGTGTTGGTGATGGGTGTTGGTGATGGGGGTTAGTGATGGGGGTTGGTGATGGGTGCTGGTGATGGGTGTTAGTGATGGGTGCTGGTGATGGGTGTTAATGATGGGGGTTAGTGATAGGGGTTAGTGATGGGTGCGGCCTTTCTAACCCCCTCTAATTCGAAAAGGGTCACCTAAGCTAAGTAAAATCGTCAGACCTTTTAAGAATCTATTAGTTTCTCTTTGTCTGTCCTAATGTGTAAGGAATGACAGGTGTACGTAATCTAGTGTGAGAGGAAGAGATGAAGGCATGAGTGGTTTGACGGGTGGAAATTATTCTTTAACAAGTGAGGTGGAAAAAGTTGTCATATTTGTCTTTAGCACTCTGTCTCTGTCTATTTTTCTGCCTGACTGTAGTGATTGAGACGTAATTAGTTATTATTATTATTATTATTATTAATCATCAAAGTTTTTTTCGACGTATCAAACTGTGGAAAGGATGGCGGAGAGAAGATAACCGTGAAGAAGAAAGAGGGGGAGATGATGGAAATTAGGAGAGACGATGGAAATGGGGAGAGATGATGGACTGAAGAAAAGGTTGATGGAAATAGAAGAAGATGCTGGTCTGAAGAAGGAGCTGATGAATGTACAAAGGAAACTAAGAGAGATGAAGTAACAATTAGAGTTGATGGGAAGAGGGAGATGGGTTGATAATGAGGTGATAGGGAGGAGGAAATAAAGACAGAAGCGAAGAAAGCTTCAATTTAAAGTAGCAATTTAGGTTGAGAAGAGTCGATCTGAACTGAAAATAAAGATCAAAGTCGGGCCGATATTGCTGAGTGTTCACAACAAAAAAGATTTCAAAATTCATATATAATTATTACTTTTCTGAACTGGACGAAGTTTAAAAAAATTACTGGTGTACAGATAAATTATTACATAAATAAATATAGGTATTTAGAGAGAAACGACTAGGAAGCAAATACAAAAATTACATTACTTCAGGCACCTAAAAACAATAAATAAATAAATAGGTAAATAATAATAAAATAAAATTGGCTTATCAGGTCAGGTCAGGTCAGGTTAGTCGAGCCAGTATGAGTGATGTAATCTGGGAGAGGTGGGTCAGATGTAGTCACACACACACACACACACACACACACACACACACACACACACACACACACACACACACACACACACACACACACACACTCTCTCTCTCTCTCTCTCTCTCTCTCTCTCTACTCGGGTTCGTAAAAGTCTATCTGGTCAAGGTGGCTGAAGGTTAGGATCACGTCAGGTTAGATTAATTCAGGTGAGAGGTTTTCAGGTGAGTACAGGTGAGACGGCTCAGGTGAAAGGGTGTGAAATTGTACCTTTTTCACTTTAACTCTGCCCAGATTATTATCTTTTTCAGACTATTTCACGTTTCTCAGCGGCAGAAAAATACAATACTGTGGTTCTCTATCCTTGTCAAAGCACATCCTCACGGCTAGCATCATATTCTGGTGCTATTCTGCTGTTACTACTCAGATAAGGGATGGTAATCTTAGGCCAAGTTATAATAAAAGGGGTATAAGTTAGGTGTAATTTTGCTGGGTTCAGGTAAGAGAGACCAGGTGTATTCAGGTGTAATTTAGAGTCATGTCAGGTTGGACGAATGCAGGTGCTTGGGTTTCAGGTAATTAGCCAGATGTGTTTAAGTGAAATTTAGGTGAGAGTGGCAGTAGATTTAGACGTAATTTAAGTGACTTCTTGGCGTACCACGGCTCCTCCCACCTTCAAACTCGGTCACACATACACGCTTCACCACTCAATCAACATCCATTTTCTCCATATGACCATATAGTTTAAGCAGTTTCCCGTTTTAATCTATTCTCTTTGACCTCATTACTCCAAGGCTTGTGCGAAACACTTTTTTTAAATCCATTCCATTCTCCGCATTACACACAAATTCCTCAACAGTTCCATTTCCAGTGCTCTTATTCTTGGCGTTTCACACTCATGCCACACCAGTCTTACACCCATACTTTGATGTGGACACAGAGACACAAGCACACCTACATGCAATCCTACTGCAGCCTTCACACTCAAAACTCTGCATTGTATCAAGGACTGGAAAGATAATTGGGGATAAGATGCGGCACGCGTCAATTAGGGTGTCACGATGAAATTTAGATAGAAGAAAATACAATACACCTTAAGACAATAGAAGGTGGTAGAAGAATATTGATACATAAATATTAAATAACGGAGAACAAAGAATTAAATAGGAGAAGAAGGAATTAACAAGAACAGTAGGTGAGGCAAGCCAGCTCAGGTTTCACAATGATGCTTAAGGTTACAAAAATAAGTCTCCCCTAACACAGAGCTAGGAAAACAAAAGAATAGCAGCAAAGACTCTTACAACCCCCAGATCAAGGTCTTGTAGTCTTTGATCCCACACTACCTTTACACGAGAGATTAACAGGATTGGGATGGTGGATCAAGGAGAGGGAGAGGGAGACAGACAGACAGACAGACAGACAGACAGACAGACTCACATACAGACAGACAGATAGATAGAGAGAGGGAAGGAACTTACGTACAAGATATCACAAAAGGGAGCGTGTTCATAAAGGGTCTTATTCATATTCTGCAATAAACAAGTCTTCACAGCAGTCTTGTATTATCATAGAATATTGTGTGTGTGTGTGTGTGTGTGAGAGAGAGAGAGAGAGAGAGAGAGAGAGAGAGAGAGAGAGAGAGAGAGAGAGAGAGCGAGAGAGAAAGCATTATCTCCACTCCCTTGAAGCCCCACCTCCTGACTGTTGACAAATAAACAGAGGCGTCGCATCCCGGGAGGGTTAAGGCGATGGAGCTTTGTGTGATGTGACGCTTTAGGAGTTTTGCGTACACACACACGCACACGACAGCGCACACTTACACACACTTATACACACACAAGCTCACGTACATTCAGACACACATAAGCAAACACACTTAAACACTCATACACACACGAACACATACACGTCTCACACAAACACCCACCGACTCACGCCCACACACTTCAAAAACTGTCACACACACACACACACACACACACACACACACACACACACACACACACACACACACACACACACACACACACACACACACACACACACACACACACACATTCACCTACTACAAGCATATACAATGCTTAATAAATATACAACTGTCGTCCACATACATTTATATATATACACGCAAAATTTATTCTCTCTCTCTCTCTCTCTCTCTCTCTCTCTCTCTCTCTCTGCGTGGTCTGTGCATCTATGTAACTTTTTTCTCTCTCTCCTCTCTACCTACCTAACAGAATGAAGGCGTGGGAAAGAGAAATAGTTTAAAAGAAAGTGAAGGAAATAGCGACGCAAAGTACAATGGGTTAAAGCAAGTGAAAACTCCCTAAAACTGTTGCTCTAACTTTTCTTCTTTCACACCACAGGTAAATAGACAAACAGACAGACGACAGACAGACAGGCGGAAAAGCAGAGAGGCTGACGGATAAGGACACAGGGAGATAGGCAGAAAAATTGACAGACAGACAGGTAGAGTTAGGGTGACACATGTGGAGAGAGAGACTGATGGTCAGGTTGAGAAGGTTAAACAGGTAGACATAGAGTGACAGGCAGATAGACAGACTGACGGACTGACGGACGGACGGACAGACAGTCGGAAAGACAAACATATAGACTGAAAGGTAAACAGACAGACAGAGAGTGAGAAAGAAAAGTAAGTTGAAAGTATCAGAAAAGGAATTAAGCACAACCCGTTCAGACCAATGACGTATTTAATCATCCATTCCAGCTCTCTGAGTGCGCTTTAATTCAGCTTAGAAATAATCCCACATGTTGAAGGTAAATTGAAGGAGATTATGACTGAGTGGTTAGCATCGTTGACTGTGGAACTGCTGGCACTTTAGCACCAGTTTCAATCCTGGTACGGGCAGCGGGCATCACTTAACTCTGAGCACACTTAATGGATTGGTAGGTCAATGAGTAACTAGGGTAACATCAAGGGAAGGTAACTACGGCAACCTGGATGGTGCAGTCGCTGTGTCCCAGGATACAGGATGAATAACCCGTCGCAGGCTCAAAGGTCTAAGTTAGTGATGTGCACCTTGGCTACGAGTTTCATGGGGTCTGCCTCCGTCTTTATCTTTGTAACAAACACCTCATTTCGAAAAGCCACTCCTAATCCCCCCCCCCCAAAAAAAAAAAAAAAAGAATTGCAGATAGCAAGTCAAAGGAAAACCACGTATGTTACCTAAAAATCCTCCTTCAGAGTTACCTGTGGATCTGTCACTGTCTGTCTGTCTGTCTTTCGATATTTGTATCTTCGGCTCTGGGCCTACACTTCACATTTTGGTCTCTGATTTATTTATCTTTGTGCAACTAACTGTCTGTCTTTACCTGTGTATGTGTGTGTTTGTATTTACGTATGTATGTATGTATGTATGTATGTATCCACTTCTCTAAGACTGCCTGTTTGTCTACCCAGCTGTGATTGCATCTACCCGTCTGTATCTATCTATCTGTCTGTCAGTTTTTTATATGTCCAATTACCTATATCTGCCAGTTTGTTTGTTTGTCTGTCTGCCTATTTCTTCCTAAGTCTGTCTTTCCACCAGTTCATCATCTACGTTTTTCTGTCTGCCTAACCGATGCCTAATCCCGCAGTTCATCGAGGGTGGCTACAAAGAAACATTAATTCCAAGTCTTGATCACAAACCTTCTCAGTCGCTTCTCTCGCCACTCATAGTCATCCTCCCTCATGTACCAAAATACCACAATTTAAAAAAAAAGTAAAAAAAAAAAAGAATTGAGAGAGAGAGTCAAGTGAAAATGGGAAAGAAACTGTTTCTGTCTCTCCGGGATGACAGTGAGAGACAAAAAGAGAGAAGACAAAAGGGAGGAAAGGCCACACACACACACACACACACACACACACACACACACACACACACACACACACACACACACACACACACACACACACACACACACACACACACACACACACACACACACACACACAAGGAAAAACATCGCAGGCTATGAATAGGAAACTTATTGCAAACACTCAGGGGAGCTCTTGAGAGACGGGCAGGCTTGAGAGAAGCTGGAGGGGTGTGAGAGAATGGAGGAAGGAGGAGAGGAGGGGAGAGAGAGAAGAGAGGGAGGGAGGGGGAGAGGGGGAAAGAGGGAAAGTGTAAGAAAAAGTGGGGGAAGGAGGAGGAGGAGGACAAGGAGAGTAAGGGAAGGGGGGTGAATGGTGGGAGGGGAGAGTATAGTTAGAGGAAAGGAGGGGAAAGAAGGGGAGGAAGGGAGGAGAGAAAAGGAGAGGAGGAAAGGAAGGAGGAAAGAGAGGGAAAGTAGGGAGTTGGGAGGGCGGGGAAGGAGGGGAAAGAGGGAAGGTGTAAGAAAAAGGAGGACGAAGGAGACAATGTGAGGAAAAATAGAGGGTGAGGGGGTCGATGGGGAGAGTCTGTGAAGATGGGAGGGAGGGGAAAGAAGAGGAGGGGTGAGAAGAGAGAGGAGAAGAAGAAGGTTAGGAGGGGGCAGAGAGAGGGGAGGAGGGTTAGGAGAGAGAGGGAAAGAGGAGAAAGAGGGAAGGTTTAAGAAAATGATGAAGGAAGAGGTGGATAAGAAGGGAGAATAGAGGAGAATGAGAGGATGGGAGGCGAGAGTATGGTAAGAGGAAAGGGAGACTAAAGGTGAGGAGGGCGGCTTGTGGGAGTGTTGGTTTGGGTGTATAGGATGAGAAGGGTGTAGTCGTAGAAAAGCATGTAAGGGTAGAGGCATGTGTGAGTGTGTGTGAGAGAAGAGGAAGAAGGGGGCATGGAAAGGGAAGGTGAAGGAACAAGTGAGAGGGTGCAGAGAGTTAGAGGAGAGGGGGAGGGTGTGTGCAAAGGATAGATGAATTTAAAAGTGAGAGAGGGAGAGTGAGAGCAGAGAATGAGGAGGGTATCTGGGAGGGGGGGGGGCTGGGAGAGAAGATGGAAGGAGTGTGTGTGAAGGGGAAGGTAAGAAAAAGATGGAAGGATGAGCTTGAGAGAGGGGAAAGGGGGGTGAGAAGATAGTGTATTGGAGAGAGAAGATGGGATGTAGTGTTGAAGGGGCAGTGAGTGAGAAGTGTGGGTATGCAAGGAGAGAATGGGAAAAGAATATAGTGTGAGAAAGAAAGCTGGGTGGCGGGGGTTGGTGAAAGTAGAGTGATGGGCAAGGGGAAGGGGATAGA
Organism: Coenobita brevimanus; assembly: GCF_032717465.1. NCBI lineage: Eukaryota > Metazoa > Arthropoda > Malacostraca > Decapoda > Coenobitidae > Coenobita > Coenobita brevimanus. Next base: position 27,991,278 of record NC_136996.1, read on the forward strand.
AGAAAAAATAAAAGCGAAAAGGGAAATCAGGAAGAGAAAAAAGCAATGAAGTGCTCGCCCCCTTCAAAAAAAAAAAAAATGAAAAGAAGAGAAAAAAGAAAAAGGATAGGAGTAGGTGAGGAAGAATGGGTACCATAGATGACTTGGAACGAGATGTGTACGAGTGGGCTGAGGGGGGAGGAGAGGAGAGGGGACATAGGAAGAGCTCAGGGGGAAGGAGAGGAGAGGGGACATCAGAAGGGCCCAGGGGAAAGGAAGGAGAGTGGCTGAGATGGGAAAGAGCGTCAGCCAAAGAAATAGACAGCCTAGCAGTGTGTGTATGTGTGTGTGTGTGTGTGTGTGTGTGCGTGTGCGTGTGTGTGTGTGTGTGTGTGTGTGTGTGTGTGTGTGTGTGTGTGTGTGTGTGTGTGTGTGTGTGTAGACAGAACTGCGTGAAGGGCAGGCAATAGGGGCTTGAAGAGGCAGTGGGGAAGGTGAAGAAATGGATGGGTTTGTTGAATGGGTTGATGAAAGGTAGAAATGGGGTGTATGGGGAGACAGAGTGAAACTGGATTGGAACTGGGATGTTTGGGGGTGGACTGAATTGACTGAAGGAGTTGATTGGGAATGAAAATGAGTGTGTGGAGATGTTGGCTGAGAGAAGTTGATGGGAGAAGGAAAACAGAATGTGATGTGTGGAGAGGAAAGACTGACTGACGGAATTAGTTGAAGGAGAAGATGAGGTGTCGGAAAAGGCAGTAGGTAGTTTGAAAGGATATATGGAGAGGAAAATAATTGTGCTGTATGGAGAGCTTAATTGCTTGACGGTTTGGCAGTGGGAAAAGGGTGTGTAGAGGTGGGATGATGAAAAGGATAGATGCCAACAGGAAATTGAATAAGTGAAGAGAGAGTATGATGGCAAGAAGTAGCAATGAAGGAACGATAGTCTAGTTATTCTGGCTTGACAAAAACTGAGCCATACCCTCAGCTTAATTGTCGATCCGTGCTTGAGTGATTTGAAACTGGCAGTAAGACCAAAGACCAAATGTAATAGTATAAAATAAAATAAATCGCACCTTTATTTTCCTGTAACATTATCGGCCAGTCAATTTCACGTTTGGTGGTGTATTTTCTCCATGATACTCTAGACAGATTATAGTGGATGGAAAAGTGGATTGGCTGGATGATTTGATGGCAAGAGTAGAGGTGCATGTGGAGAAGAGTTACGTGAAGGAACTGGTGGATGGAGGAAATAAGCTTGAGTGGAAGAGTCGCTGGCAGGAAGGAGAGGGGTTGGCAGTGAAGCTGATGGAGTAAAATAGCATGTGGAAAAAAAGGGTTGAGTTAAACACAAGATGAGAGGTGAATATACGGTGAGAGGGAGTAGAAGAGTAGATAGACAGAAGCAGGTGGAGAAAAATAGATAAACTGAAATGGCAGAGCGAGGCGCTGAAGTGGAGGTGAAAATAGATTGTTGTTGTTACTGTTGTTGCTGTTATTGCTGTTGTATCTGTTGCTAGGAATGGATATGACTGAGAAGATCAAAGGTGCTTGTCTGTCTGTGTTCGTGTATGCGTATGTGTGATATGTATATTTCTGTGTGTGTGTGTGTGTGTGTGTGTGTGTGTGTGTGTGTGTGTTTTGTGTTTCTGTAAGGATATTTACAGATTATTTGTGTTTGTGAGTTTTGTTTTTCATTTAAGACGAGGAATGGGTCAGTGTATCGTACCAAAAGGACTTAAAAAGAAGTTAAAGGACAAAAGAGTTATACGTGATAAAGGAAGGACAAAAAGGGAAAGGAAGGAATGGAAGGGGAAAAGGGAAAAGGAAGGAATGGAAGGAGGAAATTTAAGGGGAAGGAATGGAAGAGGGAAGAGAAGGCGAAAGAATGGAAGGGGGAAAAACAAAGGGAAGGAATGGAAGGAGGAAAGGGAAGGGGAAGGGTGGAAGGAAAAGAGCGAAGGGGAAGGAATGGAAGGGGGAAAGACAAGAGAAAGGAATTGAAGGAGGAGAGGGAAGGGGAAGGAATGAAAAGGGGAAAGGGAAGGAGTGGAAGGAGGAAAGGGAAGGGGAAGGAATGGAAGGAAGACAGCTCAGTCACGGGAAATGAGAGAAGGGAAGGGAAGGGACGGAGGGAGAGTAAATCCTTCATTATAAGTAGAAACAGAAGCGGAAAGAAAAGATGGAAAGGAAAGAGACGCAAAGAAAAACAACGGAAAAGAAAGGAAAATGAAGGAAATGGAATTACTCAGTTAATGGGAAGGGAGGGCGAGGAGAGGAGAGGAGAGGAGAGGAGAGGAGAGAAGAGAAGAGAGGAAAAGACAAGAAAGGAGAGCTGAGAGGAAAAGTCAAGAGATGAGAGAAGAGGAGAGAAAAGAGAAGGAAAGGGTGGGGGCACTTAGTTAATGGGAAGGAAGGGAAGGGAAGGGAAGGGAAGGGAAGGGAAGTACCCCAGCTGACAGCCTCACCCACCACTCAAGAAGACTGCTGTATTATTTATTATCTCTTACTCTCATGGATGGTGTGTGTGTGTGTGTGTGTGTGTTTGGAAGATACATGTGTACTTTGATGCATGGATCCGAATTGTTGAGAGTGTGTTTGATAGAGAAACAGAGTGAAACAAACAAGCCCTCCTTCGACAACACACACACACACACACACACACACACACACACACACACACACACACACACACACACACACACACACACACACACACACACACACACACACACACACACACACACACACACACACACACACACGAGCCTGCCATGACGCCTTAACAGCGTGAGTGACAGACATGGGAAACCACTCGCCCCCACTCCCACAATGGATTACAAGCCCTCCCCTCCATCATACTCCCCCTCCCTCTCTCATATACTCTTCTCACCTCCTCATATACCCCCTCCCACCTTGAGACGCATCCCTCCTCCTCACGTACACCCCTGTCCTTCTCATCCTCATCCTCTCTCTTAGTTATTCTCAGTGCATCTTTTCCTTTTCATTGCATGCACCTCTGAATCATCCCTTTTGAAGCCGAAATTATAATACCATCGTTGTATTAGACATGCCTTACGTGAGTCAAATGTGTTTCACTGGAATTCGATATATCTCGTGCTCAGACGACGCTTCCGAACGAAATAAATATTCATGAGGGGGGGGTGGGGAAGAGGTCTGATAGAGGGGGCGGGAAGTGTTCAGACAGAAGAGAGAAGTGGGGGCTGAGATGAGGAGACAGGACAGGAGAGAGGGTTGAGCTGGGAAAGGAGAGGAGGGAGGATTTTAGTGGGGGAAGAAAAAGGCTCGAGATGGAAAAGGGGAGGAAGGAGTATTCTGGCTGGGGAGGAGAGAGGACTTATATGGGAAAGGGATGGAGGGGGGATTCTGTGTTAGAGACGGGCTGGAGAAGCTTGGGATGGGAAAGAGAAGGAGGGAGAATTCTACTGGGGAGGATTGTATGGGGAAGACAGGATAGAGGAGAGAAGTTTACGGTATAGACGGTTTGATATTGGTGCCTAAGTAGTGACATGTGACGGCGTTGAGTAGATGGGATGTGAGATACTAAGGAATAAATTAAGATCTAGAGCATACCTGTGGAGTTTCAGGATTGGGGTATGATTGAGGTATACTACCAGAGCTACAGGTATACTGGTTTAGCACTGTTAAAAATGTAGCATATTTATTTACTCTCATGGGTATGTTTTTATGCCTTTCTAGTATTCCGGAGTATACGTGGAAATAGCCAGTGAGGAGGAGTATACCAGCCGGGCAGAGAATATAACTCGCATATCCCTTCTGTAGGAAACGGATGGGCGAATTTTCCCGGGATTTAAGGCGATTTACATTGGATTTTAGAATAGTCTTCCCCTTAACTTTAAATCCTGAAAATGCAGTGGTTCTTGGATTTAGCTAGAGAGAGAGAGAGAGAGAGAGAGAGAGAGAGAGAGAGAGAGAGAGAGTACAGTATTTATATGTCAAGTTAGTGAGTAAACATCGCATTATTATTACTGTGCTCTCTCTCTCTCTCTCTCTCTCTCTCTCGTCGAAGCATTTACTCGTCAAATACCAAAAAATACACGCACACACATACATTCACAAAAACACACACATACGAACGTACACCTAGTCCTGTACACACAAACAGTCTGTATATTGGCGCATACACACACAGACCCTCATATACAAATACGTACATGAAACACACACACACACACACACACACACACACACACACACACACACACACACACACACACACACACACACACACACACACACACACACACACACACACACACACAACCATATAACTAATGTTCTTCCTGTTCTTTCCAGGTAAATGGAGCTTAACCCATGTGGTGAGAGTAGAACAAGAGAAGAACAATCACTACTTCAGGTACGTTTGAAGAACTGAAGAACGGAAGAACTTAATTATATGTCTGTTATCCCGTTCAGACTCGATTTTTTTTCTACAGTGTCATTGATCCTGTAGTGCAAATGGGGACCTGGATGGGGCATTGACAGTTGCGGGTCATGTTCTAGGGGAAGGATGTGACATGGAAACATTGACTTTCTTAGTTACGCGGCGGAAAATTTAATTGTACAAGCCTGCAAACACACACACACACACACACACACACACACACACACACACACACACACACACACACACACACAAGAAGACAAACACACAATCGCTGTTTGCACGTAGAAAACAAGTGTTTGTTCGTAATCTTGCCTTGTGTCACCGTGCCCTTTGAACCGCCTCCCCCCCCCCACCTCACTGCTTCAACTTCTGTCTTCTTCCTCCACTCTCTCTCTCTCTCTCTCTCTCTCTCTCTCTCTCTCTCTCTCTCTGTCCTTCCTTTTATTTTCACTCCCTCCTTTCCTTCCTCTCTCATCACTGTTCCCTTCCTTCATTCTCTTCTCCTCCCATCCTTGCTTTCATTTCCTTTTCTCATTGCCCTGTTCACATCTCCCTATTCCTTTCCTTCCCTCCTTCCTTCTTTCCTTTCTTTCTTTCCTTTCTTTCTTCCTTCCTTTTCTTTCCTTATTTTCATCCCTTCTCTTCTCCTCCCCTTAATTCACTACCTCGCTTCTCCTTTTCATTCTTTTCTTCCATACTTCCTTCCTCCTCTCTCTTCCATTTTCCTCACGTATTTCCTTTCCCTTTTTCTCCTCTCCCCTCATCTCTTCTCCCTTCGCCTTCTCTTCACCCTCCCTTTTCCCTCGTTTCTCCTCTCTCCCCCTCCTTTTATTTTTTTTTTTTACCTCTTCCGTCCCTTCCTTTCATCTTCTCTCCCCTTATTTCTACTCCTTATTTCTTTCCCTTCACCTTTTTTTCATCCTTCCTCTCTCGTTTCCCCCCTGCCCTCCTCCATCCCCCTTCCCTTCCCTCCTTTCCCCTGCATCCCGTTCCTTCCTCTCTCGTCCCCGCCTCCCTCCTTCCCTCCTCTCTTCTTTTCTCCTCTTCTCTTCCTTCCTCCCTTCTTCGCTCCTCCCCTTTCCTCTGTATACCTAGGCTTCTCCAGAATGAAAATCCCAGAATTGAAAGGGTGAAAACGAGTGCAATTCCAGTTAATTTTTACAGTAGTGGGGAGAACAAGGAAGGGGTGAGAGAGAGAGAGAGAGAGAGAGAGAGAGAGAGAGAGAGAGAGAGAGGAGGGGGGGGATTTGGAGATAAGGGGAAGTGAGATGAGAAGACGGGAGAGAACAGAAAAAGAAGCATCTGAGGGAAAGGAAAGTGGAGATGTGGGAGGAAAAAAAGGGAATGGAGTTGATGGGAAAGGGGAAGAGAGACGAGGAGAACAGCAAGGGGAGAAGAGGAGAACAGCAAGGGGAGAAGAGGAGAACAGCAAGGGGAGAAGAGGAGAACAGCAAGGGGAGAAGAGGAGGAGGAGGAGGGGGAGCAGAGAGAGAGAGAGAGAGAGAGAGAGAGAGAGGTGAGGGGAGAGAGGAGAAGAGGGTGAGTGGAGTGGGGGTTGAGGGTGAGGGGGTCATGTTTGCTCTTAGATGAAAGCCAAACATCCACAAGAGAGAGAGAGAGAGAGATAGAGAGAGAGAGAGAGAGAGAGAGAGAGAGAGAGAGAGAGAGAGAGAGAGAGAGACAGACAGACAGACAGACAGAGACAGAGACAGAGAGTGAGAGTAAATAATGGTGATGGTTATTATGATATTTATGATAATGAGAATTCTCGTGATAATGATCTTAATAATATTGATGATGATAATTAAGATGACAGTGATATAGACTAAGATTCATTTATTTATTTAAGAGTTGCTTTATTTTTCAGTTTTTGGCCACATTATCCTGTACAGATCACTCCTTTATTACTTTATCTTGTTTATTCTCCTTTCCTTATTTCTTATGTTTTGTTTTTTTGCTTTTATTTATTTATTTATTTAGTTTGCGTCACATCCTCTATTATATTTTTCTTTTGTCTTCTTCCCCTTCCCTTCCAGTTTCCATAATCCTCTTATCCTTTGCTTCTCATTGTCTTCGTTGTTTTTATTTTCCTTCCCTTAATTTACAGCATTTTCTTTTTTTCCTGTTCTCTTTCCCTTTTCTTTTTTTTAGTAGTCATATTTTAAATCCCTTTCTTCCCTCTTTCTCCTTTCTGTTTTCTTTTTCCTCCCTTCAGTTCTCACTCTTTATTTTCTTCTCTTTTTTTTTTCTCCTTTTTACCTTTCTCTTTTTTTTCATTCTCAGTTTTCATACTTGCTTCCCTTCTCCATTCTGTTTTCCTTTTCCTCATTTTAACTCTCATCTTTATTTTTTTTCCTCCTTTTCTTCGTCTTCTTTTTCCTTCCCTCGTTAATTCTCATTTGTCATCATATCCATTTTCCTTTTATTTGTTTTGTTTTTCTTTTCTTCGTTATGATTTTTAGTTTTTTAGTATTTTTTTTTCTTTTTTTCCCATCTGTTATCCTTTCCTCTTAATTGTCTTCAGCTCATCCTTGTCGTCTCTCTTATTTTTTTTTTCTTGCGTTTTTAATTCTCAGTGTTGTATCCTTTCCTTGTCTTTTTTTTTCCTTTTTCCTCTATTAATTCTCACTTTTATCCTTCCCTTTCATTTTCCGTTTTTTTTTTTCTTTCCCCCTTTCTAATTCCCATGTTTTTCATCTCTGTTACTCCATTCCGTTTTTTTCGCCTTCCAGTTTTTCATTTTCCTGTTCTTCATTTTCACTTCTCATCCTTTCTTTTGTTTTTATCCGTTGTTTTCATCTTCCTCTTTGTAATTCTCATTTTTACCCCTTTCTTGTCTTCTCCTTTCTGCTTTCATCTTCCTCTTGTAATCTTTCTCATCCTTTTCTTCCTTTTTTTCCCCGTCTGCGTTCCTCTTCCCCATTTTTCAATCTTTTTCATTTTCTTCCTCCTATTCACCATTCGCGCTTCTTCCTCTTATTCTTTCTTTCGGTTTCTTTCCTCTCTGTTTTCCCTTTTCCGCATTTTCCTGATTTTCCTCTTTCCACGTTTTTCCTCACTTTCCTCATTTTTCTTGTATTATATTTTTTCCCATTTTCATCTTTTCAACATTTTCCTCCTTTTTCCCTATTTTCCTCTTTTTTCATCATATTCCTCTTCATCCTCATTTCCTCTTTTTTCCCCATATCGTTTTTTCCTCATTTTCCTCTTTTTTCATCATATTCCTCTTCTTCCTCATTTCCACTTTCTTCCTGATATCCTTTTTTCATCATTTTCCTCTTTTTTTCCTCCTTCTAACTCCCTCCTAAGTAATCCCTCCTGATTTCTGGATTATAATCGCGGCGTCTCCAACTTTTCTGATGAGGAGTGGGGGATTAATTGAACTTTTAAAATTATAGACTTCGTAGGTATAGACTCAATTTGGATTTTTTTTTTTCTTTTTTTGTAGCTGAGATAAAATTTGCTCTCTGTGTTTTTCTGTTTGTCTGTATGTATATAATTGGCTGTCTGTTTATCTGCTTAGCTGTCCATCTGTCTGTCTGTCTCTCTCTGCTCTATCTATTTATCTGTCTGTTTATGTATCTGTGTCTCTCCAACAATTTCTGTCTGTCTGCCTGTCTTTCTATATCTGTATCTGGCTGTCTGTCTATACTTATTTATCTATCCTTCTCTCTCTTGCTCTCTCTCAAGATAGATAGATAGATAGAGCTATATAGATAGGTAGATAGATAGATAGATAGGTAGGTAGACAGATAGATAGATAGGTAGACAGATAGATAGATAGATGGACAGCTAGCTAGAGAGATAGATATAGATAGACAGGGAGGTAGGTAGACAGATAAACTGGTGGAGACAGACAGACAGGCAGCCAGAGCGAACAGAAGCTATGTAAATCACCCAAAATCTCTCAGGAAATAATACCAGGATATAAATGAACCTACTTTAAATTCACCTATGCCCACCTTTCCTCCCTCTCCGCCCTCTCAAAATTCATTCCCCTTTCTATGATGGAGATTAGGAGGGTATTGGAAGGTGGGGATGAGGGTGGGGGGAAAGAGCAGTGTGGTGTGGGAGAGCGTGTGGAGGAGAGTGTGTGATAGGGGTGTATGTAAGTGTGTCAGAGTGTGGGGGTAAAGGGATGAGTGTGTGGGGATGGGGTGATGAAAGATTGTGTGGGGGGAGAGGGAGTGTGTGTCGGTGGGGTGTGTGAAGAGTGTGAGAGTGTGGTAGAAAGAGGTGACTGTGGATATGGGATGTGTAAAGGAGAGAGGGTATGTGGGGATGGGATGTGTGAAGGAATGTGTGGGTGTTGAGTGGGTGTAAAAATGTGAGAGTGTGGGGGTGGGGTGTGTGAAAGATTGTAAGAGTGTGAGGGTAGGGTGGCTGAGAGTGTGAAAGTGTGGGACTGAGATGTGTAAAAGAGTCTGAGAGTGTGGTGTGTGAATGAGTGAAAGCTTGGGGGTTGAGAGTGGTTTGTGAAAGTGTGTGAGAGTGTCGTGACGGTGTGTGTAAATGAGTGGGGGGATGCTGTGAGAAAGAGTTAGAGTGTGAGGATGGGGTGGAGTGTGAGAGAGTGAGTATGTGGAATAAAGTGTGAGTGAATGAGAGAATATGAGAAAGGGGTATGAATGATCGATGAGTAGGGGAATGAACGTGTTGGGGATGGGGTTAGGAAAAAATATGAGTGTGAGGGGGAAGGCAGTGTGGAAGAATTGGGGGGAAAAGGAAGGGGGATGAGAGAGAAGTGACGGAGGAAATTATTTTAACCTCTTTAGCCCAAGAACTTTTATTTTCATCATTCTTGCTTTCTCCAGACGATTTTTTTCAGCTTAGGACAGACTTTTCGAACTAGGGGGTTGGATACGACTTTGGTAATCCGTTCATATCTGTGCTGTCTCCTAAGATGAGTAAAATCGTCTGGAGGCCGGAAGAATAGAGACACTCGTGGTGATGAGAGAGATATGAAGTCAGTGAAGCTGGAATGAATAGAGAGGGATTAGGTAAAGCCTCACTGTTCCTCCTTCCTCATCCCTTCCTGCATCATTCCCTCCTTCCCTTTCATTCTCTCCTTCTCCACTCTCATTCCTTCCTTCACTACTCCCTCCTTCTCCTTCATGCGCTCCTTCCCCACTCTCATCCCTTCCTACACCACTCCCTCCTTCCCCTTCATATTGTCCTTCCCCTCCCTCATCACTTCCTCTACATTTCACACCTTTTCCACCCTCCGCTCCTTTCCATCCTTTACCCAACCCCCTTTCATTCCCACCACTGCCCCTTCTCCACCACTGTCCCCTTCACGCAACTATTTCTATCCCATCCCTCCTTTGTCCCTCCCCCACCACCCATCCATCCCTAGCCACCTTGCCTTCCCCTTTCTATTTACTATCCATTTCTATCCCTACTACTGTCTACTCCCACTACTTCCTCTTGCCCACATCCCCTCTCCTCGCCTCCTTTCTCACACACCTTTCTCACCCTCTTCCCCACACACTATAACCACATTCTCATCCACACCACACAATCATAACCTCGTCCCCCACTCGCCCCTCTCCCATACTTTCCTAACCACCACCACTACCACCACCACCATCACCACCACGAACACCACCACCACCACCAACAACAACAACAACAATAATAACAACAACAACAACAACAACAACAATCAGAGACAAATTATAAAATGCCAATCAAAAAAATCCAAAATTAGACAAAACATTTTGGAACTCACAAAATCTTAAGTCATTCGGTGTAGCAGCAGCTTTGTGTGTGTGTGTGTGTGTGTGTGTGTGTGTGTGTGTGTGTGTGTGTGTGTCTGTCTGTCTGTGTGTCTGTGTCTGTGTGTTATAATTAGCATATCTTAATTAATGGCTTCAAAGTGGCCCAGGTAAAGTTGTCACCTGGGGTAAAGGAGGCTCTGAATTTATCTTTTGTATTTTTTCCTTTCTGTCTCCTGCTTTTCTTCGCCTTTGTCTCGCGTCTTCTCTTTTTTCTGTTACCTCTTTTTTCTTCCTCTCTTATTTCTGTTTTTCATAGTATTTTTTTCGGCTTTCCACGTTTCTCTTACTCTTCTAACACCTTTATAGTATCTTCATTTTTCTCTCACTTCTTCTTCCTCCCTTCACTCTTCTCTTTTTCTCCCCATTTCTTCTCTTCTCCTGTCTTCTCTTTTTCTCCTCTTCTCTTCTCTTCTTCTCCTCTCTTCTCCTGTCTTTTCTTTTTCTCCCCTTTTTTTTCTCTTCTCCTCTCTTCTTTTTCACCCTTTTTATGCTCCTCTTCTCATTTTCTCCTCTCTTCTTCTCCTCTCCTCTCTTCTCCCAATTTTCCTATCATAATTAAAGGTTCGCTCCACTTTTTTTTTTTTATGTATCTGTTGTCTTGATTTTCTTTTCCCCCTTTTTCTCATATTATTGCTTTTCCCCTTTCCTTCTTCTGTTTTTCTTTTTTTTTATCTTTTTTTTTTCCTTGATTGAGAATACAGTATGTCTTTATTCTCTTCCTTCATATTCTCTTCATTTCTCCTACGTTCTCTCTCCCCACCATTACTCTTTCTGTTTCATTTCAATTTACTTCTCTATTGTTTTTCCTATTTACTCTTTTTTTTCTTTTTTACGTATTTTTTGTTTTCTTTTTTTTTATATTTCTCTTCCCTGTCTTTCTCTTCTCTCTTTTCATCTCTTCTCTGGTGTACTTTTTTTTTCTCTTGTCGCTCTTTGTGTCTGCCGTGGAAATAAGCGGGATTCCAAGCACTACTACTACTACTACTACTACTACTACTACTACTACTACTACTACTACTAATAATAATAATAATAGTAATAATAATAATAATAATAATAATAATAATTATTATTATTATTATTATTATTGTCATTATGTAACAACAACAATAGCAGCAACAACAACAATAATATTGTTAATAATAATAATAATAATAATAATAATAATAATGATAAAAATAACAATACAAAAACTTAATACTACTCACTCAAACACAAACACTCGTATCACAGGTAAAGGAGTACAAAAGATACAAGTTTGGAAAAATTTAAGAAAAATTAAGTATTTTTCGTTCCCATCAACAGCAGTGAGAAAAATACCAGTCCCCCCTGAAAGATTGGACTGGAAGAAAACGAAAAACTTGGTGCAAAAAATTCGGATGAGAGAGAGAGAGAGAGAGAGAGAGAGAGACAGACAGACAGACAGACAGAGCGAGAGAGAGAGAGGAAATAAAACTTGGGAAACGAGAAAAGAAGCAAAATGACCACTGTAACAAAAGAGAGGAAAAAAGAGCAAAAAGAGGGAAAAAAAAAGAGAGCCAAAGCAATGCCACACGGCCACTTAATTTCCGTGACCTAGAAGTAAATAGAAAATAACTCCTATTCTGCATTCTCTCTGCTACAACCCCCCCCCCCTCTCTCTCTCTCTCTCTCTCTCTCTCTCTCTCTCACTCTCTCATTACCCGTTTGTCT
>NC_136996.1:28008157-28018157 GCF_032717465.1 Coenobita brevimanus
ACTCTGGTAGGGTAAGGAGGCTTCTTATCAACTCCTCCTTAGCGACTTATTTTAGGGTACGGGTCTTTAATATCTTACTGTAGGTTATTTTTGCAGAGGAATGTTAGAAGGATTTATATATAACAGAAAAGGACAGTAAGGTGTAATAAACAAAACAAGTCGCTTAGGAAAAGGTGTTAGGGAGCTTCCTTAACCGAGAAGAAGAGCCTCGTGTGTGTGTGTGTGTGTGTGTGTGTGTATGTGTGTGTGTGTGTGTGTGTGTGTGTGTGTGTGTGTGTGTGTGTGTGTGTGTGTGTGTGAACGTTTCTTTGGTTGCGCTTCTTTTGTTTCATTTATTTCACTTGTTTGTTTTGTCAGGATCAGAGAAAGAAAACTTTAAAAAATCAGAACGTCTCTCTCTCTCTCTCTCTCTCTCTCTCTCTCTCTCTCTCTCTCTCTCTCTCTCTCTCGAAGCAGTAAGAGACAAGGGAACACGCTGCTCTCACCTTTCTTGTCCTTATAGCAAAAATTAAGATAGATACTCTAGTCTGTTCACTTTAACTTGGCCTTAAATTGCCGTCTCTCCATCTAAACTGCTGGACCGGGACACACAAACGCACTTACGGTCAATTCCCTGTCTAAAATCAGTTCTGAATTCCAGGAAGGACAAGGAGTTAGTCGAATCTTGCTCAGTCTTTCTCCTCTAGCTTCATAAATAAGTCTACGGTAAGAGAACGACAATTTCAGCAAGATATGATTGTTTTTGGCAGGAAGATCAAGGAAAATCGTGAAAAGGGTGCAAAATCTTCCCCTGTTTAGTCGTCCTGGAGAAAAAAAAAATCAATGTTATGACTGGGAGTTAATCGTAGGTATACTGTATGTTTGAGTATCCCACCCGAGTTGTAACATTAGATTAGCACTAGAGTATGGTGCTAGTCACGAAGAAGTGCTGTGTTAAGGATGGAGGGCAGTAATATTATTCTATTCTGCCATGATTATCCTGTAAAAGGGAGAACGAAAATTGGCGCAGATTTAAAGTGGAAAGCATGTACACGCAAAGGATCATATTTTCCCGTGAGAGAGAGAGAGAGAGAGAGAAAGTGATTTTTTTCACATATCTTCGTCCTCGTGTTCTCCACCTTTTATTTCTCTTCTTTCTCCTTCTCCTCTTCCTCCTCTTCTATCTTTTCTATCTTTAATTTCCCCTCTCCTCTTCCTCTCTTTTTCTTCTTATTCCTCTTCTTTCTCCCTCTCTATACCACGTAATTCCTCTTTTTTCTCCTCGTTTCACTTTTCCACGTAATTCCTCTACCTCTCCTTCATCCTCTTCCTCCCTCTTTCTCTCTCCTTCATAATTCTTCCACCCCTCTTTCATCTTGCAAACTCCCTGCGTCTTATATATTCAATTTTCTTCCCTTCCTCCTCATTCTTCTTCGTCTCCTTTATTTCGCCTCCTGTGTCTTCCTTTTTATATATCATTTAATTAATTTTTAGCTCTTCCTCCTCTAATATTTTTACCGTTAACCTACGCATGGCAGTGACAACTCTTTTATTTTATTCCAGCGAGCCAAAGATGTTGATATTATTATTAGTAGTAGTAGTAGTAGGAGTAGTATTGTTGTTGTTGTTACTATTGTATTATTATTATTATTATTATTATTGTTATCATTATTATCATTTTTCAGCATATTTCACAGTTTACTAGTCCAACAAGACAACTGTATGGGTGTATATCCATTCCTGAGCACTTCTTTGTTATTAGCACCATATTACACTCTGTCTGTCTGTCTGTCTGTCTGTCTCTGTCTGTCTGTCTGTCTGTCTGTCTCTCTCTCTCTCTCTCTCTCTCTCTCTCTCACACACACACACACACACACACACACACACACACACACACACACACACACACACACACACACACACACACACACGGCCATATATCTCAATGGCCGCAGTGTGGGAGACTGTCATGCTTCACTTCTAGTCCACCCTAACTTTATCTCTCTTTTTCTCACACTTTACGTCTTAAGTCTAATCCTGTTTTATGCCACCCAAGTCTACACCTCCTACCTCTTTTCTCCCTCTTTTTCACACCTCTTTTTACCTCTCACCTCTTTTTCACACCTCTTTTTACCTCTCACCTCTTTTTCACACCTCTTTTTACCTCTAACCTCTTTTTCACACCTCTTTTTACCTCTAACCTCTTTTTCACACGTCTTTTTACCTCTAACCTCTTTTTCACACGTCTTTTTATCTCTCACCTCTTTTTCACACCTCTATTTGCCTCTCACCTCTTTCACACCTCTATTTGCCTTTCACCTCTTTTTCACACCTCTTTCTACCTCTAACCCCTTTTTCATATCCCCACACACTCTTTTGTACTGTCTTATATTCTATCCCACCAGTTTATACCTAATGCCTCGCTCTCTCTCTCACACACACACACACACACACACACACACACACACACACACACACACACACACACACACACACACACACACACACACACACACACACACACACACACACACACACACACACACACACACACACACACACACACACACACACACACACACACACACACACACACACACACACAATACTTCTCACTCCACACCCTCTCCCACGCCAATGCCATCACCACCCACTGACCCAGACTCATCACAGGCACAAACAAACACAAACACTCCGTCAACCGCAGCCAAACACCGCCAAACTCCACACATACCGGATAAAAAACGGGGCAGGATGCTATATTATCCGTGGGCTGACTGGGACCGACTTTCCTTTTGAACAATAACGCATGTGGGTGAAATTAGTTGAGTTTCCCCTTGTCATGCCTCTTTTTCTTTCCTCTCTCTCTCTCTCTCTCTCTCTCTCTCTCTCTCTCATTTTTCTCTCCGTTCCTCCGTCCATCAGACTAGCCCCTCCCATCACCTCGTATCTCTCCTCCCCCACTCTTAATGTCCCTCCTCCACCTCGTTTCTTTCCTCCCTCCTCCCTCTCCCTCCTCCCCCCTCCAGCAATGTCTCTCCATCACCCTGTTCTCTCTATCACAGCGAACTCCACCCCCCCTGTCTCTCTCTCTTTCCACCTTCCTTTCCTTTTCCAACTTTCTCTCCTTTCCCCTCCTGTCCCTCTCATTCTCCATTTCTTTTTCCGTCTACTTTCTCCTCTCTGATCCTCCTCTTCTCCCTCTTTCTCACTTTATTTCTCATGCTCCCCCTCCCTTCTCCCTCTCCCTCTCCCTCCCTCTCTCCATCCCTCTCTCCATCTTCCTTCTTCCTCCCCTCCCTCTCTCCATCTTCCTTCCCCCTCCCCTCCCTTTCTCTCTCTTCCTCTCCCTCCACATCCAACACCACAGCGTCTCTTTCGTCTCAGTTATTTCCTCCTCTTGTCCTTACACACACCCCACCAATCACTTTTCATCTCTCTCTCTCTCTCTCTCTCTCTCTCTCTCTCTCTCTCTCTCTCTCTCTCTCTCTCTCCCTTTCCATGTATCTTTCTCCCATTATTTCTTCCTGCCTTTCTTTCTCACTTTTCTCACCTCTTCTTCCTTCCTTTCTCTTCTTCCCATAATTTCCTTCTTTCTCGCTCGCCTCGATAAGACCAGTAGATGTGTTCCTGTTTCTTTCCCTTTCCTTTGTGCTTCTCTAACATTTTTTTTTCCTTTTTTCCCTTCCCTCCTTTCCTTCTCTCCCCCCTTTTTTCCATCTGCGTCTCCTCTTCTTCTGTTTCCTCTATTTCCGTCTGTTACCTCTTGTTTTGTTCGGGGCCCCCCCTCCTCCCCTTTTCTGCCTACTTCTTTTCCTCCTCCTGTCACCCAGATCTCTCCATTTCTCTAGTCACATCTCCTCCTGTCATCCTTTCCTTCTTTTCCCTGTCTCTGCTCTCTCCTTTTGTCTTTCCTTCTCCAGACCCTTTTTCTGTTCCTCCTTCACCCATCTTTTCTCTCCATTCATTTATCTTTATCGTTTCTTATTACTTCTTCCCCTTCTTCGCATCCCTCTTCCCTCCCCCGTCAATTGTCTCTCCCTTCCTCTTCTTTCATCTCCCCTCCCGTCTCTCTTTCCCTCTCTTTTCAGCTGTCACTCCTCCTCTCTTCTTCATCCCTTCCTCCTCTCCCCCTCTCTTTTCTATTCCTCCTCTCCTTTGCCACCTCTCACTCTTATCTTATCCCAGTTCCCACCCATCTTTCCCTCTTGTTTTCATCTCCTCCTACGGCTCGTTCCTTCCTTCACCCTTCCTTTCTCCCTCCCATTCTGCCATCACCACCCATTTTTCCTTCTTGTTTTCATCCTCTCCTACAGCTCCTTCCTTTCCTCTAATTTTCTTCCTCCTTTCCCTCTCCTTTTCATCCTCCCTTCCCTCTCCTGTCCATTCTCCCCTTCCTCCCCCTTCCTTCCTCCCTTCCCTCTTACCATCACCACCCATCATTCCTTCTTGTTTTCATCCTCACCTACGGCTCCTTCCTTCCCTCTCCCTTCTTACCATCCCTCACTCCTTCCTTCCCTCCCTTCCCACCATCCCTCACGCCTCCCTTCCCTCCCTTCCCACCATCCCTCACGCCTCTCTTCCCTCCCTTCCTATCATCCCTAACCCCTTCCTTCCCTCCCTCCCTTCCTACCATCCCTCACACCTCCCTTCCTTCCCTTCCTACCATCCCTCACCCCTCCCTACCCTCCCTTCCATCCCTCACCGCTCCCTTCGTTCCATCCCCCTCCCTCCCTCGCTTCACCTGGCGCTGATGGGTGTGTGGGAGAGCGGCCAAAAACAAGTGACAAACGACACAAAACCCGCCTGGCCCAATAGCAGCTCTGGTGACGGCACGGCGACTTACCACACTCCCTATACCCACATTTATTTACCCGTATCCACATTTATTTACCCATACCCACATTTATTTACCCATATCCACATTTATTTACCCATATCCACATTTATTTACCCATACCCACATTTATTTACCCATACCCACATTTATTTACCCATATCCACATTTATTTACCCGTACCTACATTTATTTACCCATACCCACATTTATTTACCCATATCCACATTTATTTACCCATATCCACGTTAATTTACCCATACCCACATTTATTTACCCATACCCACATTTATTTACCCATATCCACATTTATTTACCCATATCCACATTTATTTACCCATACCCACATTTATTTACCCATACCCACATTTATTTACCCATACCGACATTTATTTACCC
Organism: Coenobita brevimanus; assembly: GCF_032717465.1. NCBI lineage: Eukaryota > Metazoa > Arthropoda > Malacostraca > Decapoda > Coenobitidae > Coenobita > Coenobita brevimanus. The sequence continues at coordinate 28,013,373 of NC_136996.1, forward strand.
ATTATCGAGTCACTACCGCGTCCCGGCCCAGTTGGAGCGATAGATGACCTTGGAAATAATTGGCATGTGGGGAACTAGGTAAGGAATTAATTGGCATGTGGGGAAATAGGTAAGGAATTAATTGGCATGTGGGAAAATAGGTAAGAAAATAACTTGGCATGCGGGGAAATAGGTATGGATATAAATGGGCATGTGGGGAGATAGGTAAGGAAATAAATTGGCATGTGGGGAAATAGGTAAGAAAATTAATTGGCATGTGGGGAAATAGGTAAGGAAATTGGCATGTGGGGAAATAGGTAAGAAAATTAATTGGCATGTGGGGAAATAGGTAAGGAAATTAATTGGCATGTGGGGAAATAGATAAGGAAATAAATTTGCATGTGGGGAAATAGGTAAGAAAATTAATTGGCATGTGGGGAAATAGGTATGTAAATGAATATATAAAACAAGCCATTGGTGTAATCTGGAACCCTTTCTCAATCTCCATATCCGTCTGCCTGTGACCTCCAATTTTTCAAACGCAATGTGTTCGGTATTTCGAAATGAATAACTCCTGATTTTGACTTTCTTTTGTTGTGGTCACATGAGAGGAGAAACTTCTGCAGGATTCCTCGTTTATCTCTTTCCGTTTGTTTTGCTTGAGTTATAAGTAAGAATGATAATTAATTTTAAATAAGTAAATTGATTAATGGCCATATATGACAGATAGAAACATATACAGAAATAGATAGACAAATAATTAGGCAGGTAGATAGATACTGTAGAGTCATTTAGTTAGATAAGAGCAGAGATTGTTAAAGAAAAACAGACCGCTAAATAGGCGTAAATAGATAGATCGATTGACAGGACGATAGACAGACAGAGACAGACACATAAAAGCAGGGAAAAGTCAACATTAAGGAAATACTGCCGGCTGATAACAGCACAGACGCAGAGGGAGACAGAGAGACAAAGAAAAATATCCTACCACCCAGACAGAGAGAGAGACAGAGAGACTGAGAAGAATATACTACCACCCAGACACAGAGGGAGACAGAGAGACAAAGAAATAAGAGTACCGGACAAACAAGGAGAGACAGACGCACTAGGGGATAGAGAAAATACTGAGAGACAAAGAAGAGAGACTGTCATGTAAATAAAAAGATGTACAGACAGAGAGAGATAATGAAGAAGACACAGAAACAAGGACGGGAGATAGGCAAATGTAGAAGACACAGAGACAAGCGTGAGAGATAGAATATTAGATAAGAAGAGATACCAGCGCACGCAGAGATAACGAAGACAGAGACAAAGATGAGAGATTGCCACCCAGATGAGAACAGGCACATACGCACCATGAGACAGACGAAGGAAACAAAGAGAGATAAAGAAACAGAAAACAACATCCAGATTAGGACGAGTACAGAGAGACAAGAGATAGACAAAGAAACCCAAAGAAAGACAAGATGAAAATAACACATGTAAAGAGATATGAGATAAAATCAAGAAAAAGGCGATTGAGAGACTGAGACAGGTAGAGAGACCCAGTTAATATGACACTCGGAAAGAGAGATAATTAGGGAGAGACAAGTAAAGACACGGTAACATGAAAAGGTTGAGATAAAGTTTCAGTGTTATTATACGAACAAAAGCTAGCCCCGAGAGAGAGAGAGAGAGAGAGAGAGAGAGAGAGAGAGAGAGAGAGAGAGAGAGAGGGGCAAAGAAAAATGACAAAGAAATTAGCACAGAGACAGAATCAGAGCACAGTACAAAGCATGAGATATAGACACTTTAAGAGAAAGACCAAACGTAGAAGGACGACAGGGAAAGCAGACAGACAGGCAGACAGAGAGATCCCTAGTGAGACCAAGGGAGACAGAGGAGGCTTATCGCTGTCATCTCGGCGTCAGAGCCCAATACTGCCCCACCCTCACAAATCTCTCTCTCTCTCTCTCTCTCTCTCTCTCTCTCTCTCTCTCTCCCTCCTTCCAAGTTACCTCGAAATCTTTTATGCTTCATGGTGCTCTGAAAACTCTTCGCTCTATCTCACTTTCTCACTCCTACTTCTTGACAGTTTTTCTTGCCTCCGAAGTGTCTGGTTGTCTGCCTATCTTTCTCCTCCCCCCCACCTCTCTCTCTCTCTCTCTCTCTCTCTCTCTCTCTCCCCTACCTACCTACCTAACTACCTACCTACTACCTACCTACCTACCTACATACATACGTACATACCTGCCTATCTGTCTATCGGTTTTTTTATCTACCTGTCTGTCTGTCTGTAAATATGTCCATCTGTTTATCGCTCTTTGTCTTTGTTTCTGTAATTTTTTGTCTCTGTCTGTCTCTTTTTTTATCCACCTGTCTGTCTGTTTGTCTCTAGGCTTTAAATCGTCACTCAGCTTACGGATGTCTTAGTAATAGATAGATCAATGAAGGGTGTATCTACCTCCTCTGAGTTGAGAGACAGACAGACAGACAGACAGACAGACGGATGAGCGAGGGAGAGAGAAATGCAGCGTAAATGTGATAAAAATGAATGAGTGAAGGAGAATGTGAAAGAGAGAGAGAGAGAGAGAGAGAGAGAGACAGACAGACAGATAGACAGAGACAGACACACACCACTAGTAGGCCTACTATTGCAACATCCACAGCTACCTCCATCACTAACTACTTCATTTTGTAGTGAAGAAGCTAAAATTACTATCATTACCAGGGTCGCTATAACTTCTCTAATAACTACTACTTCCACCATCATTGTACCATTCACGACCACCACCACGACCGTAAGAACCATTGCTACTACATTACTACTGCAACCACAACTACCATAATTACCGTTCATCAGCTACCAACGCAAGTCCTTTACATCGCCACCATAACAACTTCAGTAATCACCACCATCACTACCATAACCATAATAACTATCAGCATCACCATCGCTATAACTTTTCAGGTTACACTATGATAGTCTCTATTCTCCTTTCACACTTTCCTGTAAAATGTCCACGCCAGTTTTTCTATACGGCGTGGTGTTCTTTCTGACTTTTTCCTGCCGGCTTCGGCTGGAGGGTTTGGAGGGCGGGGGAGAGCCTTCTTCTTTGCTATCCTTATCTCATTCTAGTAGTTCAGTTACTCCTCTAGGAGCTGCCTAGCATGGGCCAACCGGCCTACTGCAGTTATCCTCTCCTTATGTTCTTATGTTTATCATCACCGCCACAACTACCACCACCACCTCCACCACCTCCAATATCATCATCAACACAACCACCACCATCACCGCCACCACCACAGCCACAACTATTATCATCACCACAACAACAACAGCACCCAACATCACCACAACATCCACACCTACCACCATCACCACCACAACCACCACCATAACCACCACCACCACCAGAGCTACCACTATTTTATTTTTATTCTCTTTCTCCTTCGGTCAGATAACTAGTTTAGAACTCCTATAATTTTCCTTTTTTTTTTCCTCTTTCGTTTCCTCTTATCTCTCATTCCCCATATCCTCCATCTCTCTCTCTCTCTCTCTCTCTCTCTCTCTCTCTCTCTCTCTCTCTCTCTTTCTCTCTCTCTCTCTCCGTTTCAATACTCTCTTCTTTTTCATTTCTTTACTCTCCCTTCTTTCTCTCTCTTCCTTTTATGCCTTTTCCTTGTGCCGTCACTCTTCCTTCAGTCTTACCTTACTTCCGAATCTCTCTCTCTTTCACGCATTTCTCTCTATTTCTCCACTTCCCTCTCTCGTTTCCTCCCTGCCTTTCTCTCCAGTCTTCCTCCGTTTCTCTCTCTCTCTCTTCCTTTCCTCCTTTCGCATTTGTTTCCCGTCCATCTCTGCCTCTGGTCTATCTTTTCACTCACTCATTTCTCTCTCTCTCTCTCTCTCTCTCTCTCTCTCTCTCTCTCTCTCTCTCCATTTGCCGTCTTGTTATCTTCTAGTTCCTTGTCAGTCCGTCACTTCAATAGTCTCTTTGTATGCAGTTTCTACTCTCTCTCTCTCTCTCTCACACACACACACACACACACACACACACACACACACACACACACACAACGAATTTGCGCTACTTACATCAACTCTCAGCATTTTTTTGTTTCTTTTTTTCTTCTTGATCTGTGTTGGGAAGATCACAATAATCTCTTTCAACATCAGATTCGCAGATGTTAGATGTGTTAAACCGACTAAGTGCTTTCTTTAACAGTACACATATTCTGGGTTAGTGCAGTGGCTTTTATCGTACCTATGTGGAGTTCTGCTACAATATATATATATATATATATATATATATATATATATATATATATATATATATATATATATATATATATATATATTTCTGGGGGGTCACCTTTTACAGCTCTTCTAAACAGGGTGGAATCAAAGGCTGTTAGTTTCAATTCCCCTTCTTTCACTGACTCACTTTAACTTCTCCCTCTTCTTTCCAGTGCTGCATTTCTGTTTGTTTCTCTTCTGTCACTTCTGGTCACTGTAATTTGGACTTGATTGCTTCAGTTACTCCCTCATTACGGTACGAAGGGCACTCAGCACCCACCTAACTACATATTCTCACCCCCTTCTCTGCCTAGCTCTCTGATGTAAAAGTTTATTATGCCCTTTTTATCTAGCCTAAAATTGCTATCTCTCCATCACAAATACAACGTTTCAGCAAAAAATTAATACTAGAATATGATGCTACTAACAAAGAAGTGCTGTGGAATGGATGTAGAGCAGAAGCAGTCTTTTCTGCCACTGACCTGCGTGATATGAAAAATGGACGAAAATCTGGGGCAAGTTAAGAT
>NC_136996.1:28020657-28125657 GCF_032717465.1 Coenobita brevimanus
TCTCTCTCTCTCTCTCTCTCTCTCTCTCTCGCACCCCGGCCCCTTACCTGAGTTATTGCACTTGTAATTTGCATCTCAACATCCTGCAATTGATAACTCACTCTCCTTTCCTTTGGCTTCCTTCCTCCATATTTCCTCCTCTAACCAATTTACCTCTCTTTACTGAATTCTTATAGGTGTGTGTGTGTGTGTGTGTGTGTGTGTGTGTGTGTGTGTGTGTGTGTGTGTGTGTGTGTGTGTGTGTGTGGCAGTAAATGTGTCTATCCATGAATGTATTTTTCTCATGGTTGGGTTTGCTTTTCAGATCTTATTTCAGATCAGAGAAACTTATCTTCTTCATTCTTTAAGTCATTTGTTATCCTCCCTTTATCGTGTCCTTATTCTTATTCTTCGCTACATTCCTTACGGCTTTCATCCTTCCCTTCATCATCCTCCCTTCTTCCTCTTTCTCGTCCCCCTTCCTTCCTTTCATCTCTTCTTCTCCACCAAGACTAACGCCTTCCTCTTCCTCCTCCTCCTCCTCCTCTCTGTCTGTCTCCCTTCCTCCTCCTTCTCCTTCTTCCCCTCCTTCCCTTCTCCACATCCTTCCTTCTTTTGTCTTGCACACTTCCTCTGTTCACTTCTTTCTCGTTTTTCTCTCCTCCCATCTTCATCCCAAGTTTTCTGTTCTGATTGTTCTTCCTTTTCTTCACCCACTTTCCTTCCTCTTCTCATTACCTGTTCTAATTCTCCCATCTCTCCTTTTCTTCCTCTCCACTTCTTCCTGTCCTCGTCCTCCATTTCCTCTCTGTCTCTCTTTTCTCATTTTCTTTCTCTGCTATCCATTTCCTCCTTTCTCTTTATCTTCCTCCTTTCCTCCTCCTTCTTCCTTTCCTCCTCCTTTTTCCTTCTCTTTTTTTTGAGTGTCTTTAGCCTACACATATGAATGTTAGCAAGGAGGAATATTGCCGTCATTCCTGTATATGTGTGTCTGTCTCGCTCGTATATGTATGTGTGGGTGGAGGATGTATATTTGTGTGTGTGTGTGTGTGTGTGTGTGTGTGTGTGTGTGTGTGTGAACAGTATAACTCGAATATTTTTAATTCGATCTGGGCCGAACCTGGTGGAGGGGATGAGGGAAAGGAAACAGTGAAGTGGGTCAAATTTGAGAACAGTCGGTCAGAGGTCAAGATCACAGGGAAAGGTCAGATGTTCGCCCCTTTGAGTGAAGGACGCGGGTCTTGCATTTCTTGCTTTTTTCTTTTCTGTTTCCTTTCCCCTTTCCATCTCTTTTCTTCTTCTTTCATCTCCTCTTGCTCATCTCTTTCTTCTTCTCTCATATCCAGTTCTCTCTTCACCTCCTCACCTCTCACCCGTTTCCCTCCTCCTCCTCCTCCTGTTCTTATGTTCCTTTCCTTTCTCTTCTCCTTCCCTCTCTCCCTTGCTCTACACATTTATTCTCCTCTCTCCCTCATTGCAGTTCGTTCTCCCTCCTCCTCACTTCCCTTTCCTCCTTCATTCTCTCTCTCTCTCTCTCTCTCTCTCTCTCTCTCTCTCTCTCTCTCTCTCTCTCTCTCTCTCTCTCTCTCTCTCTTCCTTCCTCCTCCTCACTTCTCTCTTTCTTATGGTGGCTATTCTCTGCTCCAACTTTACGAGGCTCTCCTTCTTCCCCCTCTTCCTCTTCCTCTTCCTCTCCCGGGGCTTATCCTTGATCTCTGCCCCCCTTATCATCGCTGCCATTCTCCCTCTCTTCTTTTTCCTCTCCCTTTTCCTTAATATTTTCTCTTGGAGGCTTTGTAATGAAATGATTTTGTGTTTGCACCACCTTTTTTTTTTTCTGTTTGTTTGGTAAAGATTATTATTTACCTACAAGCAGTTTTGAATATGTATGCTTCCAGTTCTGTCTTTTTTTTTTTTTTTTTTGCCTATATTTTACCTTCGTTCCATTAGTAAAATACAAATCTTTATGGAAATGAAGCTCTGACTCAAACTTTCGTCGGAAACTTGCACTTTTGGGACCCAGCCTGGACATCCATCTAACCTAACTTCGACACACCTTACATGGGCATTGAAGGGAAGGTGGATGGTGAAACCTTTCAGACTGAACCCAACCAACCCAGCCTGAGTGTTGTTGTTTTTGTTCATCCCTGGTCTGTTTGGCCGAGCAAACCCGTCGATCAATGGTAAGCAACTGTTTCTGTGGGACCGTCTTACAGGTACAGCACATTACATACAGCGTTTAGGGAACCGGCGCCCTCTTGTGGTAAACAGCGCTTCACCAGGGTCGGATCAGAGTCCTTCCCCACGGCGAGGTACAGGGAGATATGAGGAGATTTTGCTCCCGGATGAACACCGCAACTGCCTCGCCCCACAGAGGGTACACAGAGCCATCACTTGTACGCTCCTCGTCAGTGCCAGCTTAACAGTGAAAGCCATACTTTAGACATAATTTTAACATCTTTCGGACCTAACCTTGCCATCCTTCAGTCCTAACCCTGCCACCCTTCACACCTAACCTTGATATCCTTCAGACCTAACCTTGACTTCCTTCTGACCTAACCTTGGCATTCTCCATATATAACCTTGGCATCCTTCAGACCTAATCTTGACATCCTTCAGACCTAACCTTGGCATCCTTTAGACTTAACCTTGGCATCCTTCAGACCTAACCTTGGCATCCTTCAGACCTAACCTTAGCATCCTTCAGACCTATCCATGGCATCCTTTAGACCTAACCTTGACATCCTTCAGGCCCATCTTAACTTTATTTTTCCTACTTTTCTGCTAAAAGAACGAATTTGAATAATGTTAAATTTTAGCAGAATATTGAAAATTTTAATAGCGATACCAGTAATTTACCTCCTTGTATAAATGTAACTTGCAATACTTTGGTGATAGAAACTCCGTGTACAAACAGCTAGATAAGGAGTTTATTACAAGCTCACAGTGAAATAGTCTGCCCTTCTCGGCTGTCTGATATCAACTGATGCAATAACGCCGTCTTCAGGCGTGGGAAAGGGTGCTGACCTAGCAAGATTAGTGGGGGCATGTATGCATTGGGGGGGGACATATATACATCGGGGGTAGACATATTGTGGAGGGGGTACATTAAAAAAAAAAAAAAAAAAAATTAAAACGAATTTTGGCCTTTTTTTTTTTTTTGGAATATTCATAGTCGAATTTTTATTTTGGGGTAATAAAACTAAATGAGCAAAAAAAAAATGTCATCCAATTTAAGTTAATTATGATTTTAACTATGATCGAGATTGACAGCCTAATTATTCCTCTCTCTCTCTCTCTCTCTCTCTCTCTCTCTCTCTGTCACACACACACACACATACAACTTTTCCTCTCTCCTTCCCAATTCTTCCATGCCTCCCTCCCTCGCTCCCAAATCCCTCGCATCTTCGCTCTCCCCCTCCCTCCCCACCATCTAACCTCCCAACTTGAGACATAGTGAAATTGGGGTTTATTAAAGGAAGGGCATTATAAGTTTGGGTCCGCCCGTAGCCAAGTTCATCAGCACCCGTTTTTCGACCCAGCTTATTACAGACTTTCCTTAATGTGGACAAATTACCCCTATGAGTTAAGGAGAGTTGGCCGAAGTGGAGGCCGCAGGGATGTTAATGTGGAGAGAGAGAGAGAGAGAGAGAGAGAGAGAGAGAGACAGAGACAGAGACAGACAGACAGACAGACAGAGGGAGAGGATGGAGAGAGTGGCGGTCGGAGGAGAGATACGAGAGAAATGGAAAGCGAGAGAGAGAGACAGAGAGAGAGAGAGAGAGAGAGAGAGTAAAATATCAAATAAATATACCTGACATTTAGTAATGACGTGAATTGCCTTTAAAATTCATCTGTTTTGTGAATGGACTAAAAGTGAATCAAGCAATATACACACTGCATAAAAATTTCCCTCACTTTACATATTTCCTAGTATTAAAAAGGGACTAAAAGTGTGTGTGTGTGTGTGTGTGTGTGTGTGTGTGTGTGAGAGAGAGAGAGAGAGAGAGAGAAAGAGAGAGAGAGAGGAAGGAGGTGATGTGAGATGATTTAAGAGAGGAGAAAGAGAAGGGAGGGGAAGAATAAGACACAGAGAGGGAGGGGAGGAGGGGAGAGGAAGAGGGGAAGGATGAGAGAGAGTGTGGATGCTGTTAAGGGAAGGGGTGGGAGATTAAGGAAGAGAGCGGAGAGGGGCAGGAAGGATAAAGGGAGGTAGGGGAGAGAGGGAAGGTGGGGAGGAAGAATGAAAGAGGGTGAGGGTGTTGATGAGGAAGGTGTTGGGAGGGAAGTTAAGAAAGGGAGAAGGAGGAGATGGGGGAGGAAAAGCAGGGAGAGCAGAGGTAGATGGGGAGTTACACAGATACACAGATGATACAGACCTTATGATTTCCTCTGTAGTTTCTCGTCTTTAATATATATAGTCGATTTATTTTTCATTTTTTTGTATTAATTTTAATCTGGCGACGTAATTTCCTCTTCTTGCTAATTACTTACGATTTTATTCAGCTTAGGAGACCTTGCTGTGGGGAAGAGATAATTAGAGAGTATATCTAATTAGCCTCTCAAGTTTGCAGTCTCTCCAAAGTCTCTCCAGTTCGTAAGGTCTCTCCATACCTAACCAGCTTCTCCAGTTCCAAAAATCTCTCCATATCTAGCCAGTGTCTCCCGTTCCATTAGCCTCTCCATCTCTAACCTACCTGTCTATCTTGAAATGTCTCTCAGAAGCCAAATAAAACTGAATGGAGATAAAAAGAATAAAATAATGAAAACGTATAATCGAATTTCAGGAGTAAGGGAAAGGGTGGCAAAGCAGAAGTCTCTCCCCGACCCTCTAGACCCTCCGGCAATCAGCTGTACAGGAAAATGGGGAAAAGTGACACCTTGCAGGACTGAAATGTCTGAAGGAAATTTTAAAAGAAAGATAGAAAGGTTACAGAAGGTATATGAAAATAATGGCAGGGTGAGAGATGTGAGAGAATGAAGAGAGTTGACGGAAGGTGGAAGGAAGAGGAGGAGGGAAGGGAGAGGATGGAAAAGGAAAGAGGAGAAGGAAAGAAAGAGGATGAAGGAGGAAAGAGGAGGGACGAGAGAGGAGGATAGGTGAGAGGGAACGAGGAGGGAAGGAGAGCAGGGGGGAAGAGAGAGAAGGAGCAGGGAAGAAATGGGAGGGGATGGTGCGGGATGAGACGAAAGGTGAAGAATTAGAGAGGGGGGAAGAGAGTGGATGAGGAGAGGAGGAAATAGAGAAACTGGAGATGAAAAGGGAGGAGGGAAGGAAGACATAGTGAGGGTACAAGCAGGGTACAAAAGAACACAGGATGATGGAAGGAAAAGAGAATAGATAGATAGAGAAAGAGAAAGAGAGGAAATGCGAAGAGAGAGGATTGTAACTAAGCGATAAAGGGATAGGAAATGAAAGGGAGGAGTGGAGAAGGGGAGGAAGAGGGAAGGTGTCAAAAGGAAATGAATAAAAGGGGAGAAGGAATGGAAGGGTTGATGGGCATGTTTGAGCTAAGAGAGGGAGAGAGAGAGAGAGAAGATGAACTGATACACGAGAACGGAATAAAATGAAAACAGGGATAGAGAAGGAGAACTGAGAATGGAAGATAAAGAGAAGAGGAAGGAAAGGAAGAGAATTAAGCATGTGTGAATGTAAAGATGAGAGGGAAGGAAGTGCATGATAAAAAAAATATGAGAAAAGACGAGACATGTGAAGAGAAAGTGTAGAGAGGAAGAAAAGAGAAGGCATGGGAAGGGAGTGGATATAGAAGAGGTGAAGAAAAGGAGGGGAAGCATCAGCATGTATGGAGGAAGAAGTGGGAGGGAGTGGAAAGACGATGAAAATAGTATCAGAAAAGGAGACGGGTGAATAAAGACAGATTTAAAAAAAAGAGAGAAAAGAAAATGATATGGAGAGGGAAAAGGAGGTTAATGAGAGATGGAGGAGGAGGAAGGGAGAGAGAAAAGGCTTAATTGAGAGAGGATTATCATTTATTTTTCTCCTCTAACCAATTTCATCTCGATCTTCTTATCCCAGATTTTTCACGTATATATTTTAAACTCTTCTATCCTCTTCACTTTCTCTAAATCTCGTTGTTTTTCTCTTTGGTCTCCATTATTTGTCTCACCATTTTCTTTTAGTCTATCCTTATTTTCTTCTATTAATTATCTCGTTTTTTATCATTTTTTCATTAACTCTCCTTTATTCAACATTCTCTCTCTCTCTCTCTCTCTCTCTCTCTCTCTCTCTCTCTCTCTCTCTTTATACCCTTGTCTCTCTTTCATCCCTCTCTCTCTCTTTCTCCAAATGCCTCAGGATTTTGCCTCCAGTCTTTTCTCAATAGCTTATTAGAATTCACCTCCGTCCCTTCCTCCCTAATCTCCCTCCCTCCCCCCTCCGCGTCCTCTTCCTTCCTCAGCTCCTTCTTTGCTTTTCTTCCTTCCCTCCCCTCCTCCTCCCTCAATCCCCCCTCCCTCCCTCCCTTCGTCCTTTCTTCATTTCTCTCCCAGCCTCTCTTCCTCCCTCTTCTCAGGCTCCTCCCTCTTCTTTGTTATATTCCTTCTTCAGTTCCTCTTCGGCTTATCTTTCTTTCCGTCTTTCCTTCTTTTTTAACTCCTCTTCCATTGCTTTTCTGCTTCGATTTAACTGTCTATTTTATTCCATCCTTTTATGCATTAATGTGTCTGATAGCAGTCATGTCAAAACACACACACACACACACACACACACACACACACACACACACACACACACACACACACACACAAAGCTGTTTTTCTTTATTAAGACAAAACTGAAAAATTGTCGCCGAAGAATCAAACGGTCATTAATGTAAACAATTGCTAAGTATTGCAAATTTTAATTCTTTGTTTATAATATTGAGAATGCAATATCGAAAAACAAATTCATAAGTTATAGAAATATGGAACACTTACTTACACTTCAGATTATAAGTGAGACTATGCTTATTTCACCTTAACTTGCCCTAGATTTTCGTCCTTTTGCAGCTTATTTCACGTAGCTCAGTGGTAGATGAAAATACTGTGGTTCCATGGCATTTTCATAGCACTTCCTCGTGACTAGTATAACTGTGCTTGGGATGTCAGTAATGTAAAGGTGCTTGGTGACTAGGACTCTGGGACAAGTGTGTTTGTGTGTGTGTGTGTGTGTGTGTGTGAGAGAGAGAGAGAGAGAGAGAGAGAGAGTTTATTGAAGACAGCTGTTACAACTGGGAGCCTTCTATGGTACTACTCTCTATGACCAAGCGTAGGTTTAATGTATAGCTAGTTGTATGGTGATGTATATCCCTTAATGTATAGCTAGTTGTATGATGATGTATAGCCCTTAATGTATATCTATAGTCTGACAGATCGAAACGTAGGGTTTTGGTGGAGTCACCCCCTCCCTGCACTGTTGCCACGTTTCCGAGCTGACCTCTCCATCAGCGATGACCTTGACACTGTTTCCCTCTTGTGATCTCCGTTTTTCTAATACCCCCTATACCCCTGCCACCAACACCCCCTATACCCCTACCCCCAACAACACCCCCATCAACAACACCCGCTATACCTCCACCACCAACACCTCCTATAAATATAGACCCCCACCATCAACACCTGTATAATAATTAGCCGTTGATAATTGCTATACTTTTATTGAGAGCATACATTCTACCCTATTGCTCAAACTCCCTAATCTTACAATCCCATCTGTCTTAATCCTTCCCACTGCCTTCGTTCCTAAATCCCTTAATTGATCTATTTTTAACCTAAGTGTCCCCACACCTTTTAAACCATTTACCTCTCTGTCACTATTCTCCACCATATGTATCAACTTGTATTATATTGTGTATAGAACTTTCATACTGTATGCTGTACTACTGTATAATGTATAAGAATACCCACTGTTTAGTGGAAATAAAGTTTTATTATTATTATTATTATTATTATTATCTCTCTCTCTCTCTCTCTCTCTCTCTCTCTCTCTCTCTCTCTCTCTCTCGCTAGATTTTGTTATGTGTCATCCATGGTTTTTTACTTCCATTTTTATGTATGGATTATAATTTTGACTTTATTTCCGCACCACCCTTGAGGTAAAAGTCACGGCGCGTTTTTTTTTATAGAGGTTTCCCCAATAGGCCTAAATCCTGTAGGGGGTTGGTGACCTCCCACAGCGTACACACAAACACGTGTCGCGTGAGTGCTGCCACCCCAGAGCTGTTTGATATATTTATTTTAATTATGAAAGGATCGCCTCTTCCCACTTTTATCCCTTCAAATTTTCTTGCAATTATACTTGCTAAATTAATTAGCAATGTTAGAAGTGTTGGGGAAGTAAATAATAATTAGAATATTTTTAGAGCAACACTGCCAAATTTTTATGCCACGTTTCTCTATTATCGTATAATATAGTATGCAGAATAGTTTTATTCTTCCTTGATACATGTCAGCACTTTCATTACAGTTATATTAGTATGAGTTATGTTTATGTATCATTCCTACTACACAAACCACAGGCGTTATACATCGTAGGGTTAGGAAACATGGCAATAGTGTAGGGAGGGGGTGACTCCACCCAAACCCTATGTTACGAGGAGGAACACTATAGTTGTATGATGTGTATAGTCCCTCTAGGTGGGCAATAATATAAAAATGCCACTTAGTTAAAAGGTTAAGATGTTATTAAAACTGAATTAACTGAATTACTTCGGTGGGACAGTAATGGCTGCATGGTCTCTCTCTCTCTCTCTCTCTCTCTCTCTCTCTCTCTCTCTCAGGGCAAAATTAATGTAGTTTTTACCCTGCGAGGCTGTAGGTAAACTTTTAAAGGGGGAGGTGGGGGAGGGGGAGGAGGAGGACGGGATAAGTAGGGAGGAGGGAGGGAGGTTTGTTTTGTCGAGGAGGAGGAGATGGAGCAGGAGGTGGAGGAGGAGAAAGGAGGTAGAGGAGGAGGAGGAAGAGGAGGCAGAGGCGAGGGGGAAGGAGAAGGGGGAAGAGGAGAAGTCGATGGGCGAAGGAAAGAAGAGAGGTGAATGAAGATGATGATGATGATGATGATGATGATGATGATAAGGAGGAGGAGGAGGAAGAGAAGGACGAGGAGGAGGAGAAGTAGGAAGGGAAGAAGGATGGAAAAAGAGAGAGAAATAAAGGTAGAAACAAAGACAAGAGAAAGAGAAAGTGGAAGATGACGAAGATGCTGTTGAAGGGAGAGAAGACAGGAAACGAGGAATTAAAGAGGCAGAAAGAGAGAGGAGGAGGAGAAAAGGAAGTATGAAAGAAGAGAAGTTGAGGGAGGAGAGGAGTATAAGAGGGAAAGAAAGGAAGTTGGAGAGTAGGATTATCATGGAGGAGGAGGCAGGGGGAAAAAAAAGGAAGACTGGGAGGAAATTAGAGAGGAAGGAATGGAAAGGAGGAGGAAAGGACGAGAGAGAGAGAGAGAGAGAGAGAGAGGATGGAAAACCAAAATATCAAACAGGAGAGGGCGAGGAAAAGAGAAACAAGGGATAAAGATTTGTCCAAAAAAATAAGAAACAAAAGCTGGTGGCTTAGGTTGCGAAACGGGCAGAGAGAGAGAGAGAGAGAGAGAGGGAGAGAGAGAGAGAGAATAAAAAATGGAGGAGGGAGGGAGACAAAGGTGAGGCCAAGCGGAGACGGAGCAAAGGGAGGAAAAAAGAATGAGAAAATATGAAAAAGAAGGGGAAGAAAAAATACGAGGGAGATTTGTTGAAAGCTAACGAATAAATAACTTTTGTTTATATATATAGATAGACTAATAGATAGATAGATAATTAAATAGAATGGTAGACACACGTAAATATGTAGATAGATAGACGTGATTATGATTGCATGCGTGTGTGTGTGTGTGTGTGTGTGTGTGTGTGTGTGTGTGTGCAGATTTGGATTTTTAAAGGTTATAAGTACGCATGTCAAGAGTAAGAGGAGAGTTATTTAAGAGGAGCATGTGGAGTCAAGTGGAGAGGCACGCAGACAAATGAGGAAGTTAAGGAGTGTGGAGGTGCAGACGCGGGTATACTGGAAGGTGTTGGGACAATGCTTCTAACGCCGCATGAGGGGATAGGGAGACCGAGGATGAGATGGAGGGATGGGTTGAAGAGCTGTGTAAGTGAGGACGGTGTGGTTTGGAGGGAAGGTAGCCTGTTAGCAGAGGCATGGAGGAGATTTGTTTGTGATTGCCCTTTCCTGAGGCCTTTAGTTATATATTTACACACACACACACACACACACACAGATAGATAGATAGACAGATACAGAGAGAGAGAGAGAGAGAGAGAGAGAGAGAGAGAGAGAGAGAATAAAAAACATACAGGAGGGTAGAGGGAAACTTTTAATGGATGGAAACAATAGACACGAGGGAGAGAGGAGAAAAACGTGGAGGGAAACAGAGAAAGAAGAGTTGAAAGTGAGAGAGGAGGAAAATTTGGGGGATGTGAGGAAAAAGCTGTAGGAAGGGAGAGATGAAGGAAAACTATTGAAAAAAGGAAAAAAATGGAGGGAAGGAAGGAAAGAAAGGCTGTCTGAAGGGAGGAATGGAAATTTGGGTGGAAGGATGGGAGGAAAGAGGTAAAAAATGGCTATGAAGAGATAAGGAGAAGTTAAAACTCTGAATGAAGGAAAACAGTGAGAAGAAAGTGTGGAGAGAGAGAGAGAGAGAGAGAGAGAGAGAGAGAGAGAGAGAGTAAAACCTTGTAAGTCCCAGGTCTCCAGTAAAGATTAAGGGTAAATAATTTATCACTCACTTTTGAGCTGGCGAGAGAGAATTAATAAAGTCGGGGCTTCAAACTTACATGCACTTCTTGGCGGGTGGGAGGGAGAGGAGGAAGAGGAGGAGAAGGAGGAGAAGAGGAGGGGATAAGTAGGATGAGTGGGCAGAAGGATAAAACTAGCAGGAAGAGAAGAGAAGAGGAATGGAGAAGCAGAATGAGTGGGAAGATGATGATGACGAGGTGGAGGAGGAGGATGAGGAGAAGGAAGACATGGAGAAGGTGGAGAATGATGATGATGAGGAGGAGGAGAAGGAGGAGGAAGAGAAGGATACCACATGGAAGATGGTAAGAAAATGGAGGAGCAGGAGGAAGAGGAAAACAAGGATAAAGACGAGGAGAAGGAGGGGAAAAGAAGAGGACATGGATGAAGATGAAGAGGAGGGGGAAGGGAAGGAGGAAATGAATGATGAAGAGAAAGCTGAAAGGAAGACTAAGGAATATAAGTAGGAAAGAAAGGGAGAGAGGGAGGAAGAAAAGGAAGACGAAAATGAGAAATGGAATAAGAACGAAGTGGAAAAAAATATGCACGAAGAAAGAAAAGGGAAAGTGAGCTTAGGAAAGAGAAATGTAAAAGAGTAAAAAGCAGTAAGGAAAATGAGAAGGAAAATTACAGAAAAGTACAAACACAATGTATGGAAAGTAGAGAGGAGCTGAGAGAAGAATTAGAGAGGAGGAGGAAAGATGGAGAGAGAAGAGCGGAGGGAAGGAGGATAGGAAAGGAATGGAGGGAAGAACTGTATAAGAAAAAGAAAAATAAACTGAGAACGCGAGAAAGAATGAGAAGGAAGCTGAGAAAAGAGGTATGAAGAAGAGAAAAAAGAAGAGAGAAGAGAGCAAGAAAACCCATAAATTAGAGAGAGGAGGAGGAAGGGGAGAGAAGAATCAGGAAGCAAACAGAGCGCAACAAGGTGAATGAAACTGGTAAAAAGAGAAGCGTAGGAATATAGACAGATAAATAGATAAACAGGCAGACGCAGATAGATATAAACAGATAGATAAACAGGCAGACACATATAGATAGATATAGATGAACAGGCAGACAGACAGAGATAGATGGATGGACATATAGATAAATAGATAGATGGACATATAGATAAATAGATAGATGGATAGATAGGTTGAAATGGATAAAATGTTTGATAAAGCTTTGAGACACGAGAATATTATTTATTTGTTATTATTTCTTCCAGTTTCTTCATAATACACTTAATATAAGAGTCGAGTTGGGGAAACAGTCTTCCAAAATTCATGTTTTTTTTTTTTTTTTTTTTTAATTTTTTACACTTGATAACGGAAGATTTGGAGTATTCAGCTGTTACCCACAATCAGGTATTGCTAAACTTTGTCATAATGGATATAAACTAAATTAAAAAGTATAAGTAGCTCAGATTCTTAAAAGACCCTGGTTCACGCCAAATGGCCAGCGGGTCAAGAATGGGTCTGGCTTCTAAAGTTGCGTGCCGGCATGACGATGCTTCTCTTGGGGCGGTATTCTCGTGGGGTTAGGAAGCTTCGTGACACCCCTTCCTTACCGGTTTATGTCTGAATCGGCTCCGTTATTGCATTCTTGTGTGATATTCATTTAATGTACGACGATATTGAAAAGATATAAGCAACAAAAAAGAGGATATGAATGGATAGTCAACAAAATGATTCGCTAAGGAGGAGGTGCTGGGGAGCCTCCTTAGACGACGAGAATAGATTCCTCGAGTGGACTTGAAAATTTATCAGTTACATTAGTTCTCAGGAATGGGCTATGTTTGGAGGCAACGTTATTTTTCATTGTGGAATTGCAGACTCTTTTAATCAATAAACAACTAAAATACAATTCTTTTTTAGTATTATTTGAAATGACGTTTTTGGTTAACATTCTCCTTCAGTACAAGTTCGTCTGTAAGCTGGGGTACTTAGGTGTCAGTAAATGATGCTGATGTTAGAGTGCGTGGTGGACGGTTTCGATCCAGCGAGTTTGACGGAGATATACATAGGAATTTCTGTATCAGTTGTGGAGTTGAAATAGTTTTTACCAGGATTTTTTTTTTTTTTTATCGTGACTGTTTTTGCAGGGAAAAAGTCCACCAAGTTTAGTCTAAATGGGATAAAAGCTGTTTAAGTAGAGCTTGCTATGTGACCTTCGCCTCTGATCTGTGATTTTCAAAATCAGTAAGCAAGTCCCTTGACTGACCTTCAGCCCATCTACCAAGTTTTCTCCAAATCAGGTCAAAACTCTAAATCTATTTGTTCACACGTTCTTGAGTTTTGACTGGTTGTTCTTAAAATCGACTCACTCTTACCACCAGCCATTTCACCAAGTTTGATCTAAATGGAACCAAAGGTGTTTTAGTTAACCTTGCCATATGACCCCGACCTTTCAACTATTGTTTTAAAAAACATTAAGCAAGCTCTTTTGCTGACCGTCATCTTTTTCACCAAATTTGGTAATAATCGGATGGATGCTGTTTGAGAATACTAGTGCTCTACGACTCAGTCTCGTTAAAGGACACTTACTGTACTTAATTGCTTACGTAGTCAGTATGTTACAGAAAAAGGCGTTAAGATTGTCAGATTCTTAAAATGAATAAATAAATAAAAAAAAAGAAATCATAGTGAAGAGGTTAATATGATAAAATGTTCCCTTCACTTTACCATCCCATCCATCAGCATTATCTCAAATCCTTCCCTGCCCCCTCTCACTCCTTTCAAACTTCTGATCACCATTTCTAAATCCCCCCAGTCCCCCCCTCCCCCACCTCCTTCACCTGCCGTCAAAGTTCTAATCAGACGTAATACCTCTTAGCTCTTGCCTGATCCTGCCGTCTGCTCTCAACATTTTCAAGAGTTACCCTTCTTAACTCTCTCTCTCTCTCTCTCTCTCTCTCTCTCTCTCTCTCTCTCTCTCTCTCTCTCTCTTTATACACCCGTTTTTCTCTCCTGTATTTTTCCTCTCCAGTAGTCTTTTCTACCCTCTCCACCCACTCACAGCTCCACTAATCAATACCTCCACCTACTTACCACTTACCCACCCGTCTCCACCGTTCCTTCCACCTCTCCACCTACCACATTATCTTCCACCTAGCTACACTCACATTCCCACCACCTGTTTTCCTCTTACCCATTAACCCACCCACCTACCTCTCCACCCACATCCACATTCCTACTTACATATGTCTTCCCCATCCACTTCGCCACCCTTTTCCACCTACCTCGAATCCCATCCCTATAATCCTCTCCTACATATTTTTCTGCCTCTCCGCACACCCACCTAACTCTTCCCCACATGCTTCATCACCTACACTCACCTCCACCTCCACTTCCACTTCCATTCGTTCACCCACCAGTCCACCACACTCATATTTCCACTTTCCTACCTCTTGCCCATCCACTTCTGCACACTTGCCCACCCATTTACCTCTCCATCCATCCTCCATCCACCCACACTTCTCATCCATCCTCCATCCACCCATATTTCCCACCTACCTTTCATCCACACACCTAGCTACCTCTTACATATTTTCCCATTTTAATCTCCACTTACTCCCACCCACCTACCTCTACCCAAAACCCACCCACCACCCCTACCCCCATCCACCCCACTCTCAAATCCTCCCATCACCATATCTGTCCACCCCACTCAGCTACATTTCAATCACCTATCTTCTCCACCCATCCCCACATCTTCACCCCCATGCCTCTCCACCCTTGCTTATCCACCTTCTCCACCCACACCTCCCCTTCCGCTCCCATCCACCCACTTCTCTGTCCATCCCACCCACCAGATTCCTCTCTGTCTATCCACCCATACCCATATGCTCACCCCCCTTCTTCCTCACCATTCCCACCCTCCCCACCCTCACTCCACCCCCATCCACAACATCCACTCACATATCCCCATCTATTTATCTCTTGCTTATTCATCTCTCCACTCTCTCCAATTCCCCAGCCCAAACCCCTGACGCCATCCCTACCCCAAATTCATCTCCAATATTTCCATCAATATATTGCTTACCAATTATCCTCCTACATCCAACCTCCCTCCTGCACCCCACCTCCACCCCATCTCCCCTCACAACCCCCACCCTCATATTCCTATACACTTTTAATTTCCCCCCACCCATCACTCCACCCTCTCCACCCGCCACCACCCCACCCCCTTCCCCATCCCCTCCTCCACCCAGCTCAACCCCAACCACACTTTTAATTTTTCCCCACCCATCACCTCACCCTCTCCACCCACCACCACCCCACCCCACCCCCTTCCCCATCCTCTCCCCATCCCCTCCCCATCCCCCATCCCCTCCCCCACCTCCCCCATAATCCCCCCTCCCCACAGAAGACGCGGGTCCCTGTAATGAGCCAAGCAATTACTCTTCTTTTGTCTTGGGATCGCCTTTGTCAGAGAGAAAATAATTACAGTGGCTGCGTAAAAGTGGCGAGAGAGAGAGAGAGAGAGAGAGAGAGAGAGAGTCTTAACATGTCACGTAAGAGTGGTATGTAGGTAGGTAGGTTGATAGGTACAGAGAGAGAGAGAGAGAGAGAGGGAGACAGACAGACAGACAGACAGACAATCAGACCTTGTCTATACTTTTAGAGGCGGTTGCTTTTATGAGGGGATTTGACTAATGAGAGAGGGAGAGAGAGAGAGAACGAGAGAGAGAGAGGGGGGGGGGAAGAAAGAGAGAGAGAGAGAGACAGTCTTAACATGTCACGTTTAGAATGATGTGTAGGTAGGTAGGTAGATAGGTAGACAGACAGACCTTGTCAGTATATTTAGAGGCGGTTGCCTTTGTGAGGGGATTTGATTAATGAGAGAGGGAGAGAGAGAGAGAGAAAGCACATTATATATATATATATATAATAATTAGGTAAGTGGCTGTAGTTAAGGAAGTAGGTCAAAAGAGACAGTAAGAATGAAACAAAGAGACAGGGGAGGTGAGTAACAAAGGGCAAATATTGTGAGAGTGAAGTAGACAAATCTTACCTATAAATAAGAAAGGAGAGAAGGTTTACTTATGAAGGGGCAGATAAATGAGAGTTGGACACGGCAAACTGAAGACGGTGAAGGAAATACACAAGAGCTGCTGACCAAGAATAAAAGTATGGAGAAGAAAATTAATGAGACAATATGATAGAAGGAGAGAGAGAGAGAGAGAGAGAGAGAGAGAGAGAGAGAGAGAGAGAGAGAGAGAGAGCAATTATAACTCATGGCTCGCAGTGTGCCAGTCTTAATCATTCGTACTTGATATAAATTCAGACTGACTACCTCGAACGAAACAGGGAAGAGAAACGTCCCCAATAAATAACAAGACGAAGAAGCATCAAAAGGACATACTGACAGCGTGTAAAGTGTAGGAAAAATCTACCTCTGAATCGTCCTGTCACTGGCGTGGGCTTGGTTAGAGTGCTAGGCTAGGCTGGGTTAGACTAGATTGAGTTAGGTTTGGTTAGGTTAGGTTGAGTTAGGCTAAGTACACTGACATCTTGTAAACGTTGAGGGAAATCTGTCTTTGAAGAGCATCCCCGTTAGCTTATTAGCATCGTAACACGCCAGGGAGCGAATGTGTTTTACGTAATTCTACTCCATCTGTCTATGCTTGTCTTTACCTAGGTTCCATAACTGTCCACTTTTCTGTTTGTCATTTCCT
Organism: Coenobita brevimanus; assembly: GCF_032717465.1. Classification (NCBI taxonomy): domain Eukaryota; kingdom Metazoa; phylum Arthropoda; class Malacostraca; order Decapoda; family Coenobitidae; genus Coenobita; species Coenobita brevimanus. Next base: position 28,037,066 of record NC_136996.1, read on the forward strand.
CCGCTAACGAAGTCAGGATGAGGTTACTTATTCACCCGTGTCGTCCTGTTGTCTGTTTGCGTATATCTCAAAAAATTTATCTTTACATCAGTGAAATCTGATGGATGGGAGGGCAGTGGGTCCAGAAAAAGTTGATTAGAGTTTGAGATTAATTAGAAAAAGGAGGCAGGGTTAAACCATAAATTCTATCGACTTTTGCGGAGGTATATGCTCTCTGATCGTGTAACAGGGTGGAGTAAGACCGTAGATTTATTTGGTCATATGAGACCGTAAAAGTGTTCGTCTGGTACAAAAGAGGAAATAAAGCAATAAATCATAAATTCTATTGGCATTGGTGGAGGTACTCTCTGAGTGCGTTCTAGTCTCACTTCGTCACTGTTTCTCTGTTAGTCTTTATTTGACTTTGTTTAACTTACTGACTGACTGTGTGTGTGTGTGTGTGTGTGTGTGTGTGTGTGTGTGTGTGTGTGTGTGTGTGTGTGTGTCTGTCTGTCTGTCTGTCTCTCTCTCTCTCACGCACACAAAAGCCATAATGATATGCACATGAAATTAACCAACTCTAATTTAATAGCGAGAGGAGAAGAAGGGAAGAGAGAATGCAATGAGAGAGAAAGGGAGGGAATGGAGAAATAGACAGATAGATAGATAGACAGAGAGAGAGAGAGAAAGAGAGAGAGAGAGAGAGGGAGAGAGAGGGGAGGGGGGAGTCTATGCTGTTAAGAGAATGATGAGACCGGTATGTAGAAAATGAGAAAATCAAGGAGAATGTTTCGACAAAAGAGATGGTATGAGAGAGAGAGAGAGAGAGAGAGAGAGAGAGAGCGCGTCACGTAATTCCTAAACCCCTCCTGCTGTGCCACGAGAAATAATTGCTCACTTTCCAAACTTGTGTCTCTCCCAAAACCTCCAGCTTGGAATTTTGGAGGGCAAGAGGGAGCTATCCGGGCACCGAATCATTAGGTCGAGAATCCCACCTTCAAATCACGGGACGAGCGATCTTACGGTACCGCTGGCGAACTCGTAGTCTTGTGTCCTTCACGTATCGTCTCTCTCACTTCATTAGCACACCATTCAAGATTTTCCTTTTTATTTCGCTTTTTTTCCGCCATTCTTTTCTGAGCGTATTCATTTCTGGGGTATTCAGGGCCGGATTCCTTATTTGGAGGGGTTGGTGTGGGGTTATTGATGTGGGGGTGTGGGGGTTCTGAGAGAGAGAGAGAGGGAGGGAGAGAGAGAGAGAGAGAGAGAAGGGGGGGTTGTGTGGGGTTATTGATGTGGGGATGTGGGGGTTCTGAGAGAGAGAGAGAGAGAGAGAGAGAGAGAGAGAGAGAGGGAGGGAGGGAGGGAGGGAGGGAAGGAGGGTGGGGGGAGGGAGGGAGGGAATCTTAGACAGACAGAGAGATATACAGACAGACAGAAAAATAGACATTGATAGATAGCCCTGTTCAGTACACTCGTAATGTCTACCCTGTAATTGTCCTTTTAGCTGTCATTTTCCTACTAATTTACTAACCTCTCATTTTCCCGTGTCCTATCTTTCACTTACGTAATCCTTCTCCTCTAATTACTCTTTATTCCATTTATCTTCCTGTCTTCTTATTTTCGTCTTTTTTATCATTGTTTCAGACCATTGCTCATTCTTACATGCATCTTTCTCCTTCCTTTTTTCCTCTCCATCTTTCTTTTTACTGTTTTTTTATTGCTCATTTTACTGTTTCTACTCCTCTTTCATAATCTTTATTTTTCCTGGTTCAGATTTTGTAGTCCTTCCTTTATTGCTCATTTTCCATCTTTTTTTCTTTTATTGTTTTCTATCCTGTGTATCAGTTTGTCAGTTTCTTCAGCTGCTCTTTCATTCTCGCTCATTTTACAGTTTCTCCTTTTCATCTCCTCCGTTGACCAAATTCCTGTCTTACTTGTCGCTGTCTTCCTCTCGATCTGCCTATCATCCTCAACCAGATGCTGAATAATCTTGCTCTTCTTGCTTGTAATGTTCCTCTCTCTCTCTCTCTCTCTCTCTCTCTCTCTCTCTCTCTCTCTCTCTCTCTCTCTCTCTCTCTCCACCATTTTTTACACTTTGTTAAATAAGAAAAATCAACTTCAGTCTCATTCCTCCATCCCTCTGCTTCCATCGCTCCATATCTCTCCATCCATCTTCTTCCCTCCATATCCCTCCTTCCATATTCTTCCCTCTTTCCCTCACCTCTCATCCTTCCCTCTCTCTCTCTCTCTTTCTCTCTCTGCTCATCCTTCCCTCTTTCCCTCTCCTCACATCCTTCTCTCTCTCCGTCTCCCTCTCCTCTCATCCTTCCCTGTCTCCCTCTCCTCTCAGCCTTCCCTCTCTCCCTCTCCTATCATCTTCCCTGTCTCCCTCTCCTCTCCTCCTTCCCTCTCTCCCTCTCCTCTCCTCCTTCCCTCTCTCTCTCTCCTCTCCTCCTTCCCTCTCTCCCTCTCCTCTCCTCCTTCCCTCTCTCCCTCTCCTCTCATCCTTCCCTCTCTCCCTCTCCTCTCATCCTTCCCTCTCTCTCTCCCTGCTCTTCTCAACAGTCTGTCTGCCTCACTTGCCGATAATCAACTCCACTCCCATCACCTCCCCTCAGTCTGCATTCTCTTGCTGCTGTTCAGTGCATACGCCTTTACCCTTCCTTCATATCCTCCTTCCCTTGTGCTTCTTATTCCTTCCCTTTCCTTCATTTCCTCCTCTCCTTTGTGCTTCTTAGTTATTCCCGCTTTCCTTCATTTCCTCCTTTGTGTCTGTTACTTATTCCTTCCCCTTCCATCATTTCCTCCTTTATCTTCGCCACTTTCTTGTTCTTTTCCTTCCCTTCATTTCGTCATTTCCTTTGTGTCTTTTCCTTATTCTTTCCCCTCACGCCACATCTTCCTCTCACTTTTCTCTCTTCCTTGTTCATTCCACTTCCTTCATTCTCTCTGCCTTTCTGTGCCCCGTCCTCATCATTTTGTCCCTTTCCTCTATTTCCTCATTTTTCCTTTCGCCATTCCCTTATTCTTTTCATTTCCCATTTCCGCCTTACTTCCATTACTTCACACCTCATATCTTCCCCTTTCTTCCCTTCCATTGTCTGTTTTTTTTTTTTTTTAATGTTTCCCAACGTTCACTCCTTTACGTCACTTCCTCCTTCCTTCTCATCTCCTCCTTCCTTCCATTCTCTGTTTGCTCTACTCCTCTGCTCTTCTTTTTCATTTCTTTCCCTTCCCCTTTCCTTCACTCCTCTCCTTCACTCTCTCTTCAGCTTCACCTCACACTCATACCTCAAGACACTACTGTTAAACGTTTGCACCCATATCCTTCTTTGTAAACGTTTGCGCCCATACCTTTCCTTGTGAACGTTTGTGCCCATTTCCTTCTCTCTAAACATTTGCGCCCATTTCCTTCCATGTAAACGTTTGCGCCCGTACCCTTCCCTGTGCTCCATTGCTTCACATCTTTGTCTTTCTCATTTTCTTCTCCTGCTCTTATCATTTTCTGTTTCCTTCCTTGCGTTCTCTCTTCCTCTGCTCTAAACGCCCTCTTCACTCCTTGCACTACTTCCTCGTTCCTTCTTCCCCTCTCCTTGTCCTTTCCTTCCATCTTCTGTGCCTCTGCTCCTGTCCTCCTGCTTCACTTCCTCATGTCTCCTTCTTTCATTCCTTCCATTCTTTTCTCTTCTCCCATAAATTTACCCTACTTCCTCATTCCTTCCCACTTTTCTTCCATGCTCTATTCAGTGTTCCCTTCACCCTCACCTTTCAATCTAATTTGGCACCCTAACCTTTTCCCAGGTAACCCCTTATGACTTGAGGACAGTTATTTCGTCGTCTGTACAATTTTTTTTTTTTTTAAGCACAAATCAGATTTTTTTTTTTGTCCAAGGTATTTCTAGAGGAACTTTTTTTTTTCTTTTTTTGTCACAGGTGTATTACTCGGCCAGAATGTTAATGGATGCAGTGTTGAATATGTTTCGGCAGGTCTCTCTGAGGTAAATAAGTCAGTAAATAAATAAAGTAGATGTGCTGTTTCTCGCTGTGCATTCTGAGAAAACATGGAAACTGCATCCCTATTCCTGCGATATGTTTGCTGATTTCCATGTACTTCCTCTCCCCTATACTGATCGCTTTTACTTGCGGGAGGGGCTGACCCACCAAGAATCACAAATGGTTCCCGCCCTCCCAGTATCGCATTACGGATAAAAGTCCATTGTACAACATGTACCGGTACTAAGATATTAAAGTCATACGTCACCTCCATTCACTGTTAATGAGAATTTTGTATTTAGCTAGGGGGTCCTGACACTCCTACAAATCATGGTTGGAAATTTTTTATAGTGGAAAACCTTTCCAGAAACCCGACGAACTCATCTGCGAATTTTAATTCTAATCTGTCAAATAGCCCAGGAGTTAAGCGCGCGCGCGCGCACGCACGCACGCACGCACACACACACACACACACACACACACACACACACACACACACACACACACACACACACACACACACACACACACACACACACACACACACACACACACACACACACACACACACACACACACACAGTCTAGCGCTGCGGTTAAGGGCACGTTGCCGAAAGTGATACCATCCAGCTTCACATGATTGCTAAGTAAACAAATAAATACGTTAATAAATCAAATAAAGAAGGCATCTGAAGGTAGCCAGGTCCCGACGTCTCAGGTAAAGGATTGAATTACTCCGCTATTTTAAACCACTTTCACATCCATTATTCCATCACTCACTCTCAGCCACTCCACTTCTGCCTCCCTCACTCTCCTCTCCCTCCCTATTATCCCCTCCCTTCACCTATCCCTCCGACTTCACCCTCTCCTCGCTTATTTTTACCCCACGCCACACTCTCCCTTCCCTTACTCTCTCTTTCTTCTCCCTCCTCTTCCCTTCCTTCCCACTCCTCTCTCCCAGCCATTCCCCCATTCCATGGTATCACCCTCCCCTTTCTTCTCTTCCCCTCGTCCTTCCCTCACCCTCACTTTTTCCTTTGCCGTTACTCACCCCCTTTACTCTTTCTTTCCCCTCGGCCTCATCCCCCTTCATTTCTTCTTTTCCCCTCCCCTTCCCTTCCTCTTTCTCCTTTGATAGAGCCCTCTCTCCCTCTTCCCTCTATCTAGCCCTCCTCCTCCTCCTACCTTGCCCATCCTCTATCCTCCCTCTCCTTTCTCCCTCCCCATCCCTCTGCCTCTCTAAACTTCACATCCCCTCTCCTATTTCCTCCTCTTTTCGCGTTTCCCTTCCCTTCACCCTTCACCCTATCCTCTCATATTTCCATCTTCTTCCTTCCCTCCTACTCCCCCCCCCCTCTCGCTTTCCCTTCCCTTCTCCTTCCTTCTTCCCTCCTCGTTCTCCTTTCCTTTTCTCCCTTTCCATGAACTTCTATTTCTCCCTTTCCCTCGTCTTGCCTCTATCTCCCTCCTCCTCCTTTTTCTCCCTTCTCCCTTTCCCCCTTTCACTTTGCCTATGTTCCCTCTCCTATCCTCCTCGCCCATCATTCTCCCCCCACCCCTTCCCTTCTTCCCCCCACCCTTTCCCCCTTCCACATCCATCACTTCAACAAACTTTCACAGCCACTCCAGTTCCCTCTCCACCTCTCTCGTTCCTCCTCCCGTCTCTCTCTCTCTCTCTCTCTCTCTCTCTCTCTCTCTCTCTCCCTCTCGCCTCCCATCCTGCCACTCTTCCCTACCCTCCCTCCTTTTCCTACCACCTACCTCTCCCTCTCCCTCTCTCTCCTCTCCCCCTCTCTCTCCCCTCTCCCTCTCTCCCCTCTCCCCTCCCACACGCACCCAACTCCCAAGTGAGAAAAAGAAACTCAATTGTGTAGAATCCCAATTCGATACTGCTTCATTCCCATCCCCCGCAGACACCTCTTGATGGACACTGATTCCTACCTATTTACTCTCTCTCTCTCTCTCTCTCTCTCTCTCTCTCTCTCTCTCTCTCTCACTTGTTTTTTATCTTTCTTTTGGACTTGTTTGATTAATGGATATTAGATAGATAGATAGATAGATAAACAGAGGAAAGCATGCATAGGACAGACAGACAGAAACGGACAAACAGATAGGAAAGCAGAGAGAGAGAGAGAAAAAAACAAAAGAGAGAAAGAGAGAGAGAGAGAGAATGTGTGATAATTCTCTGGCTCTCTCTTAATTAAAGCCTCCCACTCTCACAGCTGTCTCTTGGATTTCCCCTTCTTAGTCTGAGGATGGGCGCTGGATAGATGGATAATGGATAGATAGAAGGATAATGGATAGATAGATGGATAATGGATAGATAGATAGGCGGTGGATAGATAGATAATGGATAGATAAATGGATAATGGATAGATAGATAGGCGATAGATAGATGGATAATGGATAGATAGATAAACGGTGGATAGATGGATAATGGATAGATAGATAGGCGATGGATAGGTGGATAGGCGATAGATAGATGGATAATGGATAGATAGATAACGATAGATAGATAGGTAATGGATATGGATAGGCGGTGGCTTGATAAATAATGGATAGATAGATAGACAGATAGGCGATGGATAGATAGATGGGCGGTGGAAAGATGTATAGGTGCTGGATAGATAAATGTAGCGAAAAAAGCTAACTAGATAGATAGATAAACTGATTGATAGATACAGACACAGATAGACATATAGATAGATAGATAGATAAATAGATAGGTATAGATAGGTAGACTGAGATTTGATAGGTAAACAGACTCCCTCGACAGATGGATAGGCGTTGTAGATATAGACACGATAGATGAATAGGTGATGGATAGAAGAATATGCGCTAGATAGATAGATAGATAGATGGATAATTAGATAAATGTGCTAGATATAATGGATGGACGATGAATAGATTAATAGATCACTAGATAGATAGACAGGCATCGTAACTAGGGGTCAATAGATGCTGGATAGAAGGATGAATAGGGGGTGAAGTGTAGTTAGGAATGGGTAGATACGAAGGAGGGAATGGATGGAAAGACAGACAAGGGATAGATGGATGTAATAATAGATAAATGGATACATAGATGGATGGACAGATATATGATTGAATGAAAAGATGACTGGATAGGCGGATGGATAGACAAATAGAAAGAAGATAACAGGATTGATGCTCAGTCGACAAGGAAAGGATGAAGGTAAAAACGTTGATCGGTAAACAGATGGAAATATATAGATGGATAGACAGGTGAGTAGATGAAAATACAGATGGATAGATAGATATATAGGTATAGATCAGTAGTTGGATGAACAGATATAGACAGACAGACACACATTCAAACACATAGACAGATAGATAAATAAACAAAGAGGTGGACAGTTAGGCTACTTGGATAGAGAGAGAGGTGGGCAGATAGTTAAGCATCTTAATTCTAACTATCCATCTATCTATCATTGTAATAAACAACTTCAGTATTATTCAGTGAAGCTACCAAATTTCAACAGTGGCAGTGAAAACCGTGTGGATCTGACTTTCATTATCCCCTCAACTGTAGAGAACTCTTATCATTCTGAATGAAATCATCTATCGTTATCAGAAATGCAATACAGATTACTTAAATACCCGGTAACTAAGTTACTAGAGGTGCAGCTGCAGTCAGTAACTTTCTTCCATCTCTGAGGGTTGAAATTAATGAAGCCAGGTTACAATCCTCCCAAACCTCTCGAATATTGTTGGTTAGTTTGGCAAAATGTTGTTGGAGTTTGACACACTTTCGAGGGATTGCACCAAAAACAGAGTGAGATTACAACCCACACAGTCTGCATGAATATCGTTAGTGTTGCAACAGTTCATGTAGCAGGATCTCCCTAGCCTATGTCACAGTTTCGAGCCAATGAAGCGGGATAACATTCCTTCCAATTCCTCTGATTGCCATTGGTTAGTAGTTTCGATACAGTTATGAGGCCGTGTTCCAAAATGATAGAGCTTGATCTCTCTTCGTTTCGGAGAGACAAGCTCCCTCCGCAGCTGGAGGAGAGGAGGACTCAACGATGTCCTCCTCGGCCGAGGAGCTGGTCGACGCATCCTCGGCCATGGAGGCGGAGGTGGAAGAGTCCTTCCCCTTTTCAGGTGCTGACGACTGATGGTGGTCGCCAGTAGGATCGACAGGTTTGCATGGTCTGGTCCGGAGCCGGGTCGGTAACTGAAGACAGGCAGTTGTGCCAATTCAGTGGGGTGTCCAGCTGCAGCCTCTTCCGAGGTGTCTCCCGGGAAGTGAGAGGCTGCAGTGGACAGGCCTTGCTCTGTCGTCGACAGAAGGCCGGACGTACGTCACTGGCGAAGCATTAGGGAATGACAAGGCGGGGCAGCCCATTCTCCTCAAAGATCTTGGAGAGAAGAATGTGCAATGTCCCCTTGTCACCCTCACAAAAAGCCCTCGCTGTCGCAACGCACATCTCGACGATGGTGCTAACTTCACCAGGATTAGCAGGACCCACGGTCTGGCGTCCCTGGGCCGATCGGCGCCGCCGTGCCAGGGCAGTGCCCTGCACGGCCGCGCCTCCTAGCCTGGTAACATCCCGGGCCTCAGGACCCTTAGGAGTTCCAAAGATAGAAAACTCCACCGCCTTGCCATCCCCGAGAGAGCGCCCGAGGTGCTGTGGATAACTTGGCGGTGCTCGAGAACATCAGCGCCAGTGTCTTGGCGCTTGATGAAACCGTACCCCGGCCTACAGTTGGACCAAACGACTGCTCCCTGGATCGGTATCGTAGGCATAATTGGTCTGCTAATAGCCCCCCATCAGCGGGTCTTAGGCAAGAGCAGAAGAGCGCCGGTAGACGTGTGAACTCTGGAACTTCCGAGCTCAAACTCCCTTTGAGGCAATGTTCCCAACTGATGGAGCTAGATCTTTCGAGATTTCTGGTTCTACACAGTGTCTCAGCATTGTTCCAGACAATTGAACGAAGATTCTAGCTAGATTTTGACATATTTTCGAGGCACCTTTTCGAACTGATATTGTGCGATCTGGTTAGGATTTCACACAGTTTGGAAGCTTTGTAAAGAGATCTGTTTACTGCATTTGAGCACACCTACTTTCCTCTCATCGGAATTTCTCTTTTGTAGTCTTATGCTTGGAGCTGTGGGGCTTCAATTCCCTTCCCCTTTATTGAGCCCGATTATTCCTCTGAACTCAGTCCCATTAGTTCATTTCTGTACCTCTCAGAAATTCGATAGGGAGCGCAGGGGTATTATCCCCCACTGACAAGATACTCCTTCAATTTAAATAACTGGAATGCTTTGTTAATAGAATTCCGTCTCTGGCATCCCAGTTATAGGAAGTTTTAATTTCTCTCTCTCTCTCTCTCTCTCTCTCTCTCTCTCTCTCTCGTCTCTGGCTTCCCAGTTATAGGAAGTTTTAATTTCTCTCTCTCTCTCTCTCTCTCTCTCTCTCTCTCTCTCTCTCTCTCACTTTATTTCGGAGTATAATGCCAATATTTTTATTCTTACCACCTCCAGACGGTTTTTTCCAACATGGGAAAGCGCCAAAACCCCATCAGTTCGATAGAAATCTCTCCTGAGCTGGTAAAATCGTCTAGTGGTAACAAGAATGGAACAAATAGGGCGATTTAGTGAATGTTAACCTCAGTCTCTTCACTCCCCAGTCTATTAAGCTCAGTTCCATCAACCCATTCTGAACGAGGATATCTTTCATACTGTATTCTGAGCTGAGAGGGAGGCCTTCATGTGGTGGCACTGATATAACCGAGCTGCTCCTCTGCCAGATCATGTAGATGTCCCTCGCCTCCCTACCTATCTCCCGAAAGTAGGACGATGGACTGTCGGAAGGGAGCAACTTTAACCTGCATTCCACCGGGTTCACGCTCACTTGAACCTATTACTATTATGCTGTATTCTTACTGCCACTACTCAGTTTTATTCAGGCTGAAGGGAATCGCGTCTTAGTGAGAGGATATACTCTCAAAATAATCCCCAGTCATTCCTTCAAATCTCTCGACCTAAGCTGAATAAAATTATTTCAGGGTTCAAGAGGATAGAAAGCCTGTATGATGAGCAAGAACTCGAGCTATCCGGGCTGGGGTAGGGCAGCCTGATAGAATTTCGTCAGAACTGATTTACTAACTTTCCACATGACGCTTCGAGGTGTAAAACCATCCTGATTGAGTGAGATCTTGCATGTATTCACTATCAGCAATGGGTGTTTGTACAGTCAGTGGCATATGAAGCTGTGTTGCACGTATGAGGACATCTGGACCATAGAAAACAAACTGGTAATTTTATCCCTCAGTCCCAGTAATCACAGGACACGCAATTTCCATTCCTCAGTCCCCCAATTTCCCCAAACCCCAATCTCATTAGCCCTTTCAGCCTGAAGACGTCATCTCTAATTATTGTTGTTATCCTCTATTATACCCGAATTAGGATAAACTTAGAATTGCTTCAGCCTCTCACACTCAGAAATTTCTCCTACTGTAAAGGAAAAAATCGACTGACAATGGCAAGAGTGAACTTAAAATTTGCTTCATCGGGGCTGTCCTAAGCTCAAGGAAATCGTCTGGTTGGAAAAGAATAAACTGCAAAAAAGACCTCATCGTACTGAAAGGGTTAATAATTGCGGCACCACCGTTCTTCCCTCCTCAGTCCTGCCCCAATTCCCCAATACCTAATGCGCCTCAGACTCACTCCCATTTTGCCCTGTTAATTGGATTCTGGAGGGGGGTGGGACGGAGGCAGCCAGCACTCCATCCGTCCTTATTGTGCCCCCACCTGTTGCCTAGCCCCGGAACCCTGTTTTTCTTGAGAGAGAGAGAGAGAGAGAGTCTGATTGTGTACTCGTGTGTGTGTGTGTGTGTGTGTGTGTGTGTGTGTGTGTGTGTGTGTGTGTGTCTGTGTGTCAGACAGATAGACAGACAGACAGACGAAACGAGAGAGGAAAGAGAAGGAAAATTACATGAGAGAGTAGAATGGAGAATATTACATAAGAGGAAGGAAAAAGAGCTTAAAGGGGAAGAGAGACAAGAAGAGGGAATTTAAAGGGGAAAGAGAGAGGAAGAAGGGGATACTAGAGGGAGGGGAGGGGAGGGGAGGGTGAGAGAGCGGAGTGGAGGGGAGGGGAGAGTGGCAGCATGGGAGAGGAGGGCAGGGGAGATTCAGGGGAGGAGAGGAAGGGATGGGGGGGAATAGGGGGAGGAAGATAGCCTGAAATAGAATGAGAAACAGGTGAGTGAGGCAGGAGAAGGGAAGGAGGGAGAAAGAGAAAAGGAGAGAGAGAGAGAGAGGAGGTGGGAATCAATTAAAATGATGCTTAGCTAATTAAGAAAACATCCAAATGACTGCAAATAAAATCCCAGGCTTCAGAAAAACAGAACAATCACATAAGCAAAATAAAAAGAAAGAAAGAAAGAAAGAACGGCCAGGTTAGGCAAGAAGGCGGATTGGAACCGAGAGAGAGAGAGAGAGAGAGAGAGAGAGAGAGAGAGAGAGAGAGAGAGAGAGAGAGAGAGCGCCAGACAAAAAGAAAAAAACAAACAGGTCAGAGTGAAAGGAAGTGAGAGGAAATACGAGAGAAGAAATGAGAAAGTGAGAGAATTGGAGGGAGCCAAACACATCAGGGGAGGTGATGGCAGGAAATGAGAGGTGAAGTGAGGTAGTGAGGAGGTCGAGAGGTGACTGAGTGCGTGAGTGAGTGAGTGTATGAGTGAGTGGGTGAGTGAGTGAGTGGATGAGTGAGTGTTTTGACAGGGGAATGAGTGAAAGTGTGAGTGAGTGAGTGTATTAGTGAGAGAGTAAGTTGGTGCGTTAGTGAGTGAGTGTTTAGACAGGGAAGTGAATGAGTGAGGGAGTGAGTGAGCGAGTGAGTGGGTGAGTGAGTGTTTTGACAGGGGAGTGAGTGAATGGGGTATGTGAGAATGAGAAGAGGTAAGTGTGTGAGTGAATAAAGCTGAGTATTGGTGAGAATGATAGGTGAGTGAGTGAGAGTTGGTGAGAGCCATAGGTGAGTGAGTGAGAGTTAAACTGAATGTGAGATGAGCAAGAGTTGTAAGAAAATAACTGGCACGTAAGAGAGGGGAAAGAATTGTGTGGGTAAGACTGAGTGAGAGAAATGAGAGGAAAATGAAAGATAGAGAAAATGGGAGGAAAATGGGTAAGTGAGCGAGCGACTGAGTGAACACGGGAAATGAATTGAGAGAGATGAGAGGTGAATGAAGGAAAGGGATAGAAGTGAGGAAAAAAAAAATAGGCTACTAGAGAGGAGAGAATTAGGTGAATGAGGGCAAGATGGAGAGAGGATGGAAAATGTGAGTGGAAGTGAGCTAGGGGAGGGAGCGCCAAGGAAGTGAATGGTACGAGTGAAGGACAGAATATGTTACTGAGTGGGAAGTAAAAAATTGAGTGGGAGGAGAGGGAGAGTTGAGATGATTAAAAGATCTGAATAAGTGAGACAAATGTAAATTATATGAAGAGAAGAGAGATGAGGATAGAAGTAGTGAATGACCTTGGCAATAGATATGAGTAATGGGATAAAGTAGTGAGTTGTTGTTGTTGTGTTGGTGTGTGTGTGTGTGTGTGTGTGTGTGTGTGTGTGTGAATTAACGAAAAAGTGCGTCGATTTTTGGAGAGGAACAAAAAACCTGGAAAGACAGTAAAGAAAGAGACTGATGAGAATGTGGCGAGTGGGAGGCAGGGGGTGATTATGGGAGAGAAAGAGAGGTGTTGAAACCTTGAGAGAGAGAGAGAGAGAGAGAGAGAGAGAGAGATGATTCAGTGTGAGGACAGGTAGCGAAGGTGAGAATACAGCAGTGTGGCGGTGCTTGAAGGGGCAGTGTGAAGGAAAAAAAACATATATACGTATACAGTGTTTTCCGTACGATTTTAATTATCGTTTTTATCGCGAATTAGCCGTTTTCATGTTTTAACCCCTCCCCCTTCCGAGTGAAAAAGGGCAAAAAAGGAAGGAAAAATGAGGGAAGCATAAAGAAAAATACTGACAGGGAAATTTCAAGCCAATTACGTAATCTAGACAAGTGATAAAGGGGCTTCGACCCCCTCCCTCTTCCCCCTTGTCATTAACTACCTAAACGCGTCAAAACCTAAATATGGAAAGCCATAAAGGTATTGGAACTTACCTTAGAAATCACCTGCTGTTGGTTTGGCGGCGGGAACTAGCAAACACACGCACCCCTAAATCACCAGCAAGCTAGATGTACACAGCTGTCTCCGACCCAAATTTCGGAAAGCAAATTAGTCACTGGAAACGTTATTACTGTTTTGGTACGTGAAATACTTGTGATCGTGATAACTAACTACTGGTGCCGTGAAAAACATTGGATTCTGTTTTTGTTCGAGACAGTAATAGAATAAAAAATGTGTATAAACCCTCCCCCCCCAACAAAAAAAAATAAAGAAAGAAAGAAAAAAAGAAAAAATATAAAACCTCAGAATAATGAAGAAACAAAAGAAAACAGAAGAGTATAAAAATCTCCTAGAAAGCATGAAAAGACTGCAAAAAAAAGCAAATTTAGAAGCATAAATAAAAAATATTTGACCTAGTAATATTAAAAGAGTACGAAAACGCAAACATTAAAAAAAAAAAGAAAACTAATAATCTCAGCAAAAACTAACAACACTGAAGGGAAAAAAATATTGTACTAAAACGAGAATCCCTAAGAGTATACGAAGCGAAACTAAATTTTATGAATAAAAAATTAAAACAAAAAATACTGGAGCCGAGAACAGAAACAAAAACAAACTAAAAAAAAAAAAAAAGTGGAAATCCTAAGAAGAGTATAAGATCCAGAAACACAGATAAAAGCTGAATAAAAAAATCAAATTATATACTCATAATCATGGGAACAACGTAAATTTGTAATAAAAAATACACTAAAAAACAAGAAAAGACATAACAAGGGTAAGAAAACAAACATGTAACAACGTAAAATAAATAAATAAAGAAATCTCTCAAGATCCCACGGCAGACATAAAATGCTGAGAATAATACGTATGAAAAGGCAAAGAGTTCAGAAAAAAAATCGACAAAGAAAAATGCATAGAAAGACCATAAGAAACACGCACATAAAAAATTAGAAAAATCACAGTGAAATCCCTAACAGTCCAATAAAAAGTCTAAGAAAAAACACCTAAAAAACAAGGAAGAATCACATTTAAGAAGGCAAAGAAAAATCATGTACAAAATCGAAAGAAAAAACACAAAAAACAACTATGACAAAGCATGCACAAATCTTTAAAATAACACAATAAACACCTAAGAAAAACACACGAAGCTGCGAGAAAACACACACATAAAAGCCTAAGGAAAAAACACATAAAATCCCAAATGATCCACTTAAAGACGCTGGTGCATAACAAGGAAGGAAGAGCGTAAACAGGAAGCCTTTATCGTTCACTGGGCATTTTTGTAACCTTGACCTTTGACCCCTTGATGTGGTAGGTCTCCATATTATAATTGCAAATCATAATAGATAGATAGATAAATAGATAGATAGAGAGACAGATAGAAGCAGGAAGTCAAATGATGAGAAGGTGTTGTGTCTGCGAGAATCGAGCAGTGCTAAACATGCTTACACCCTCTTAACACTGAGGAAAGCTGACGACAGCGGCCAGTAAGGAGATGATGCAGTTAGCTGTCAGCAGTCCTCTCGTGAATAAAGATCCACGAGGAACACACGTGACACACCCCTGCTACACCAGATTTTAGGAAAGAGAGTTTAGAAGGAGACAAGCGACCCTAGAGAGAGGTCGAGACGGAGATTAGCCTTAGAACAGAGAGAGAGAGAGAGATAGCGAGACAGGGAAGTAGCTACCCGGGACTTATACTCTTTCCATGTGAGAGACCTGGTTTAATATTTCCAAGACAAATAAAAATAGTCCCATACTATTCTTTACCTCTCCCGTCACTACATGACATCTGGTGGGGAAGCTACCACAAGATATAAAAGCCGCTCGACCACAAGTCTAAAATATACTTCTCTACAAGTAACTACAAAGTCTTTATGACATTTGGTGGCAGCGGTGGGTGTCATGCCACTTGTTTGTGGAGACACATTGACACCTCCTTTTATGTTTATTTTTACCATTGATCCCTTAACTTTTTTTTTTTTTTACCACTTCCAGAGGATTTCATGCACATCACGATAGATTGTTCGACCTGAAGGAGATATATTTACCATTCATTATTCCCTTCACCACTAAAGGTCTGTCCTGAGGTAAATAAAAATCGTCTTGTCAGATTCTTCTTTCTAGTTCCTGACGATTTCACTCAGCTTAAGATAAGGCTTTGATCCTGGAAGTGCTAAATTCAGAACTCCTTCATCCTTCAGTACCATTTGCCTCTCCTTTGCTGAATAAAATCGTGTGATATTAGTAAGAATAAAAAAAAATCTGATCCAATGAGTTAAGATATGTGTGTGAGTTGCGTGGGATGGATAGGGTAAGAAAATATCCGTGAAAGGGGCTGGAGTAAGGAAATTTATTCTTGGGCAGAGAGAGAGAGAGAGAGAGAGAGAGAGAGTAATTTTGTCTGTACACAAAACGCACATTGTAATTTTATTTTTCCTCTTTATTATCGTCTTGTGCTCTCTCTCTCTCTCTCTCTCTCTCTCTCTCTCTCTCTCTCACACACACACACACACACACACACACACACACACACACACACACACACACACACACACACACACACACACACACACACACACACACACACACACACACACACACACTCACCTTAATCCCCCACCGCGCCAGGTCCTAGAAAAGAAAAAAAAGAAGGAAAAAAAAACCGTATTATCTTGTGGAATTAATGAAGTGAATTTCCCTCACACACGGAGATGCCATTAAAGTTTCCTCTTCCGTATCAAACTTTTGGTGCGAGAAAGAGAGAGAGAGAGAGAGTAAAAAAAGAAGAGGGAGGAGAGGATAGCCGGAAGAAATGAGAGGAGGAGAAGGAAGAGTGAGGGGAAGAGGAAGTAGAAATGGTAGACGGTGGGGGTGAAGGAAGGGAAGGAGGAGCAAAAGAAAGTGGAAAGAGGAGGAGAAAGGGATGAAGAAAGGAGGAAGAGGAGGACGAGAATGGGGGAGGAGGGAAAGAAAGGTGAGAGGAAGATGAAGAACGTGGAGAAAGGAGAACAAGGAAGAGGGGCGAGGAGGAGAAATGTGTGAGGAGAAGTTATGGAGAAGAGGCATAAGCAAGAAGAGGTCGGAAGAGGAGAAGGAAATGGGAGAGGAAGGTTTAAGTGTTAGAAGAGAAAAGGCGGAGGGGGGGAAGAGGAAGGAAGACAAGAAAAAGGTGACGAAGGAAGTGTGGGCTTTGGGGGAGGAAGAGAAGAAGAGAGAAAGAGGAGGAGGAGAAGGAGGAAGTGAGAAGGAGCCGAGAAAAGTAGAGCTCAGAAATTAATATGATAATCTCTCGAGAATGAGATGAAGATCCTATGCTGAGGGGAAAGAGGAGGAGGAAAATGAGATTAGACCGGAAAAGTGGTGTTAGAGGAGGGGTAAGATCAGAGAAGGGGAGTTGGCCTCTTTACTTAGAAAACTCTTTTTATTTTTACCTTTGATCTTTTTCTCTTATTTCCTTTGAACTTTGCAATCTGCTTAACTTTACGTCAGGCGATTTTCTTCAGGTCAGAGAAACCACAAGCTCAAAATCAAAATATGTTACACACTATCTTATTGAACTTAGATTTAAGGACTTTATATTCAGTTCAGCCAATGCCAGACGATTTTATTCAGTCAAGAGAAATCCACTGAAGACTAAAATACGAAACGTGCCTCCATCGCCCCCTAATCAAACCTCTGAAAATCTTAGGTGGAATGCATGATAACTTTTACATTTTATTTTTGTTAACTTCAGACGATTTTATTCAACCTTAGAGAGACTTTTAGAGCTAGAATAATTCGATATAGCCTTCATTATCTCTCTCACCACAAGGGCACTCGTCTGAAGTTAGTAAAGTCTCTCAGCGGCAAGAATAAAGAGGGAATAGACGTCATTGGAGTGAAAAGGTGAGGGGAGGGGGTTCCTGTGTGAAAGAGGACCGGAAATGGAAAAGGGAGTGGAAAGGACAGGGTTATTAGAGAAAGGAAAGATCTGACGGGGCTAAGAGGGTGGTGGAAGAGGGACGAGGGGGGAGCGATGTGACAGGTTAGACAACTATTATGATAAAAGGACTTGTCTTCCTGTCTGTCTGTCTGTCTGTCTGTCTGCCTGTCTATGAGGGGATGGCGAAGGTGAAATTGGAACCATAGTCTGTCCTAATCATATGTCCCGGTTTTGCGTCCCAGTGTGATCGCGAGGCCTATGGTCAAGATACCATATAACCTGGAACTGAAATAGGGACTTGAATTCCATATCTGATTGCTCCCTGTCGTAGTGAAGGGTCATTTTGGGGTAGTGTCTTTGTCAATCTGTTTATAACAACAATGAGGCCTGTAACATTACACACGCATACTACGAAGGTTTTTCGGCAGTGCACCACAGTACATAACTCGGTGTGAAGCGTGCATCTACAGATATTTTCTCCTGCACTAACTGACCGGTTTGCCATAAGAAATGACTCACAGACGAAGCTTGATCTATCAGTGATCAGTAGGTTACATTTTTCTCTACTGCATAATGTACATCAACACATGAACATACAGTATCCATTAAAAGGATAATAGATCAGATGGCTTCAACGATGGCATTACAACCAAGTGTGGTTATCTGCTAAACTGCAAACTTTTTGTTCTGGGGCTTCATACTGGGCGTTGCTCACTCCATTCATATATATCCATTTTGATCAAATGTGATGATAGCCATGACTAAAAGGTAGGTACATCTTATATATATATATATATATATATATATATATATATATATATATATATATATATATATATATATATATATATATATATGGGTAATTAAGATAAGTTCTGAAATAGATAGATACTATAAGAACGACTGCATTTAACTACAAGAGAGAGAGAGAGAGAGAGAGAGAGAGAGAGAGAGAGAGAGAGAGAGAGAGAGAGAGAGAGAATGTCCTTAGGAGAGAGGAGGTAAGAAAAAGATTAAGAAATAAAGGCGGAAGGAGGCGCAGGGAGATGAAGGCAGGTTCTAAAGAAGTGAGATGTGGGGGGAGAGGTCGGGCAGGGAGGAGGAGAGATGTGCTAGAAAGGTGGAGGGACTGGGTGGATCGGGTGCAGGAATGGAGTGGCGGAGAGTGAGACTGTAGGAGAGGTGGAGGAAGTTGTGGATGAAGAGGAGTGAGGAAGAGGAAAAGGAACGGGTTGGAGTGGATGGAAAGATTGGCATGAAATAAGAGAGGCGAGAGGGGAAGCAAATGGTGGAGAGACTGGGTGGAGCGGCAGGGGGTGGAAAATGGGGAATGGGAGTTGTATGAGATGGAGGTGATGGGAAGAGGAAGAGCGAAAAGGAAGAGAGGGAAGCTGAAATATAAGACGGGCAGAAGTTAGTTAAACGGGACAGAAAAGAGTGGGGCGAGAGAGCTGTAATGGGTGAAGAGGGCTAAGGAAAAGGAAGAGGAAGTAGGAAAGGAAGGTAGCTGGAACAAGTTGGGCAGAAAGAGTGGAGGGTGAAGGTTGGGTGAAGGAGGGTAAGGAAAAGGAAGGGAAAAGAGGAAGGTCAGAAAGCGGGAATGTATGAAAAGGAATCGAAAAGAGAAGTGGATGAAAGAGAATGGTGATTAAGAGTTGTATTATTTGGAAGAGAATGTAATGAATGAAGTTGCAGTGGGTGAAGGAGAGAGGTTTGAGCTGGAGTGGAAGGATAATTGGGTGGGCGGGGAAGGGATGGAGAGGGTGGAGAGTGGGCAATGAGATTTGCACCAGGCGGGAGAGGTTGAGTAGAGGGTTTGCGTTCACCTTACTAGGCCCCTTTTGTGAAATGCCCAGTAAATGAAATGAGCAACATCGTGTAAGAGATGAAAAGTGCCCTGTATGTGTGGGTAACTGGGCACTTAATTTACGAAGCAGTGATAATTCAGTGACACGGTGGCATCATGCGAGCACGTAAACAAACAGTAATCGGCTGACTTTAATTATTCACCTGTGCCAAACCACTTGATGAGACACACAAACCGCTTTTGATTAACCGACATCATGTGACCGGGGATGCCATCACTCTTCCGTCAGGTGTCATAGTGCCACCCAGGTATGAGGTTAAGTGTCTTTATGTTGCAGTATTAGTCTTAAGATAACCGGGAATCACATGTGTGCAATGCGTCATGAAATGTTAAATATGACGGAAAGGAAATGAGGAAGAGTAGGAGGAGACTGGACTGAAAAGGGAAAAAAACTGGGAAGACGGATAGGTAAGAGAAGATTGGCGACAAAGAGGAAAAGGGAAACAAGGGTTTGATTGGGTAGAGGAGTTGGGGAAGAGGAGGGGAGAAGAGGAAGCGTTGGACGTAAGAAGGATGAAAGAGTTAAAACGTGAAATGGGATATGAGATAGGTTAAGTGAGGATGGGAGAGAGAGAGAGAGAGAGAGAGAGAGAGAGAGAGAGAGAGAGAGAGAGACAGACAGACAGACAGACAGACAGACAGAGGTGGGGGGACAGACAGAAAGATAGACAGACAAACAAGGATAACCACAAAGAGAGAGTGAGAGATGAAGATAAATAAAACATGAATTCATATTCAGGCGAGTGTTAACTATAAACACAATATATAATAAAGACGCGGAAAATAATATTACTGTAGATTCAGAGTGGGTGGAGAAACAAACTGTAATAAAATAATGCGAGAATCCACATAACGCAAAATCTGGGTAGGAAAAAAAAAGAAAAATAAATTCGTGACACCAGGACGGGAAAAAGAAGGAGGGAAAGAGATTAATAATGAATACAAGATGCCCAAAAAATTTTCAGAGTACCTACGACTTAGTAAGGAATATTAAATTGGTATCAGAATAAATTAGTGATTGGCTCTCTGTTAACTTTATTATTATTATTATTATTTTTTTTTTAGGAGAACAATCTTGCGGAATTTTGATCTTTGGTTCCTTCTTGCTTGCATAAAAAAGAAAATCACAATTAGCAGTTTGAGTATGTGGGTTTTATGTCTACTAAGCATTACCTCTGTTCGTCTGCTGAAGTACTGACTGATTTATATGTTTGTTTGTCAGGACCAAGGTAGCAGCACACAGACACACACGCACGAACGAGTACTTGCGCGCGCGCACACACACACACACACACACACACACACACACACACACACACACACACACACACACACACACACACACACACACACACACACACACACACACACACACAATAAAAAGTATACCCACTGATTCCCACATATACATATTCACGCACAAACATACAGAACCGCCAACCATGCACAAATAAACACACCTACTGTACAAACACACTTACATAAACATAAACACAAGCAATAGCAGCCACAGACACAAAACAAAGACACTGAACAGCGATTAGACGGATAGACAGACAGACAGACAGGCGGCCCGAGCGACAGACAGACAGGCAGGTTGCGCGACAGAAAGAGGTGTTGAAAAATCGAACGTGTTTTTGTTGTTGTGGAAGTGACGCGAGCGAGGTGGAAAAAATGCATTACCGGTCATTGTGTGTGGACGTGAGGGTGGATCAGGGGCATGTGGAGGGGGCATGTGGAGGGGACTGGGGGTGTGTGTAGAGGGGATTAAGGGGTTATGGTGTTATGATGCCTGTGTTTATGGTGGTGTTGCAGCGTCGGTGTTGTGGTGTTATGGTGTATGTGTTATGGTGAGTTTTATAGTGTTGTGGTGACGGTATTGTGATAGGGTATATTTATTAAGGTGTTCTGGGGTCTGTTTTATGGTGCTCTGATGTCTGTTTATGGTGTTGCAAGATCGGTATTGTGGTATGATGTATTTATTAAGATGTTATGGTGTATGTGTTTATAGTGTTGCAGTGTCGGTATTGTGATATGGTGTCATTATTAACACTATGGTGTCCTGATTCTAGTGTTACTATTCATGTGTTGTGGTGTTATGGTGAATAGGTATGGCGTAATTTGTGTGTGTGTGTGTGTGTGTGTGTGTGTGTGTGTGTGTGTGTGTGTGTGTGTGTGTGTGTGTGTGTGTGTGTGTTGTTTTTGTGTGTGTACGTTAGGGTGGATTAGAGAGATATCAAGTGCGAGGTTACACGGGTTGTGTGTTATAGTGTTAGGGTGTTGTGTTATGGGTGTTATAGTGTTATGGTGTTGTGATATGGGTGTTAGAGTGTTAGGGTGTTGTGTTATGGTTTCTAAGGCTTCTGTAGTGACTCATTTTTTTTATTACGTAGGGTCTGAGGCCGTGGTGTTATGGTGCAGGTGTTATGGTGTTATTAGCCATTAGTATGGTGCTTTGATAAGGTTTTTTGAGCTATGGTGATTGTGCTTTACAGTAGGATATTTACGTAATATGGAAGGACGTCACTGAATCTGTGTGTTACGTTGTGGTGTATTGTAGTGTGTGGTGTGTTGTGGTGTGTGATATGTTGTGGTGTGTAGAGTATTGTGGTGTGTGGTGTGATGTGGTGTGTGATGTGTTGTGTGCTGAGGTGTGTTGGATGTTGTGGTGTGTGGTGTGTTGGGGTGTGTGATTTGATGTGGTGTGTGATGTGTTGTGTGTGTGGTGTGTTGTGGTGTGTAGTATGGTGTATGGTGTGTTGTGTGGTGTGTTGTGGTGTGGTGTGATGTGCTGTGGCTTTTTGTGGTGTGTTGTGGTGTGGTTCTGGAGTATGTGCCAGTGTTATGATGTGTTCTGTTGTAATATATTCAGGTGATTAATATGCTGAGGTTATGGTGTGGTGTGGCATCCTGGATTGTGATGTATGGTGTAGTATGGTGCGGTATGGTGATCCTTAACTACAGTATATCCTAGGAGAGAGAGAGAGAGAGAGAGAGAGAGAGAGAGAGAGAGAGAGAGAGAGAGAGATGGGAAAGAAAGGAACAGACCCAGGAGAGTAAAAGTCAGGAGAGAGGAGGAGTGGTGGGTGGGAGAGTGGGGGGTGAGGAAGAAGGGGGAGTGTGGGAGAGGGAGGGGTGGGGGTGGGGGATATTAACGAGCGCTTAAAAGTTCCTTAATAGTTATGCGGCGGTCTAATTGTCTGAGACCTGGAGTGGCCTAGACCGCGCCACTGTTTTCAAAGTTCGGTCTCTGATGGTCTTTAATGTGGCGGGGTCTGTGTTTATCGCCTTAATTATTGGCACCAGCGACATTTTCGAGAGGAGAGGGATGTGGATTTTTGGGGAGAGAAGAGCTATAGAAACTTTAAATGTGCCTCTTTTGAGAATGAGGCTGGGGAGGCCAATATTTTTTTGTTCTGAAGCTCCTGCATTTTGGACCGAAAGAAAATTTTTGATGGTGTTGGTTGCCTCATTATTTATTTATTTATTTATTTATTTATTTGAGAGTGATAGAAAGTTGGAGTTGCATACCGGATGTCACTATTTTCACAGCTAAGTCTGGAATGGTCCCTACACATCTCTTCCTCAGCGATTTATTCCACCTTTGATACCCAGATATCCTCCTCTTTGTTGTCGATGCAAATTACCTAATTATTAAAACAGATAACGTAGAAGAGAAAGTCAAGGTCTAAAAAGCAAAATAAATCGCTTAGGTGGAAGTGTTACGAAACCCCCTAGTCCACCTAAAACTCGGTCCACTGATTCCAAGGGCACCTCCCTCCCTTCTCTCTGTCTGTCTGTCTGTCTGTCTGTCTGTCTGTCTCTGTCTCTGTCTCTCTCTCTCTCTGTCTCTCTGTCTCTCTCTCTCTCTCTCTCTCTCTCTCTCTCTCTCTCTCTCTCTCCCTCTCCGTATTCATTTCCCTGTCCCTGTCTTCGTCCCTAACCTTCTTTTTTAATTTTTGTCTGTCCCTCTCTTACCCTATCATATCTCCTACTTCTCCCTCACCCCTCCATTCCCTCCCTCATCCTTCGCTCCCTTCCCTCACCTCTCCCTCATAACTCTTACCTCACTTCTCCCACTTTCCCCTCCTCTCCTTCACCTCTTCCACTTCTCCCACCCATCCTATCTCACCAGCTCCTCTCACATCTTCTTCTCATCCCTCACTTCTCCCACCTCCCCCTTACCACTCCTACCCCTCCCTAACCTCTTCCACCCCTCCCTCACCTCTCCCGCCCCTCCCTTACCTCTCCGATCTTTCACTATCCGTCCCCACTCCTCACAAACCTCCCCCATCCCTTACTAACCTCTCCCACTTATCACTAACCTCTGCCACTCCTCCTGAACCTCTCCCGCACCCCCCTTACCGCTCCCACACCTCCCTCACCTCTTCCACACCTTCCTCACCTCTCCCACCCTTCCTTCACCTCTCCCATACGTTCTTAGCCTCTCCCATACGTCCCTAGTCTCTCCCAGCTCTAATTTTTTCCATCACTTCTCCTTTCTCACATCCCTCACCTCTCTCTCACCTCTCCTACCTTCCCTCACCTCTCCCCCTCCTCCTCCTCCATTCTTCGTCCTCTCCCTCACCCTCAGCTCGTTCTCTCTTCCCATCTCCATCATCTCAGCTCACCCTCTCCCACTCATGATCCTCCATCTTCTCTCACTGCATCCTTCCCCTTCCCCTCCTCTAATTTTCTCTCCCTCTCTCTCACATCGCTAGTCCATTCTCTCTCTCTCTCTCTCTCTCTCTCTCTCTCTCTCTCTCTTACCTGACCTCCCTTTACACATTCTGAACTTTTAGGATATCCATTTAAACAAACGCTTTAGCAAACAGAATTCAGTGTATTAATGTACTGCAAATTTCATCCCCTTTCACCACAGTACTTAAGAAACCATACGAGGAAAGACTAAAAGGATTTGGCAATAATTTTTTCTCACTGGAGGGGCAAAAACAGGAAATGTTTTATAAGGCTAGATTGAATTAACAACACAGATATAGGGAAGGTTTTTGTGCTTGCCGTCCACTCACTTCATATAGAGGTATCTTTATGTTGCTTTACACTGAGTGCCAAGTATAGAGGCCAGCTTTGGTTAGTGATGGAGGTGTCGCAGATGAAGGATGATGATGATGATGATGATGATGATGATATAGCTATGATGTTAATGATGGTGATGATGACTTTCGAGACATTTATGGAAGGGTGATAAAGAAAAACAAGGGATATGGACAAAACTTTATTCATGCCTTCATGCCGGTTCTGCCAAAATGCTTCTCCAGAGGAATATGTGTTTTTAGGATTACCTGACCTTATATAAGATCCATTGTCTGCCTAAACCTGGCGTGCTGGGCAGTGTTCGGTCCGTGTCCTTTCCATCTCTGCCTGCGGTACCTGTGCTCCTTAAAGGGACCGTACAACATCGTTCGTGCGTTTATTGCAGACCTTATTAATCTGTGGTTTTATTATTTGCGATTTCTATAGTTCTTTTTTCCATGGTGTTTTATTCCTTAGCTGAATAACGGCTTTCCCGTTCATAGACGCCCTTTTTCATCTAAACGTACGTAATTGACAGAAATATCAGTTACATAATGTTAACTGTCTTCTTTATGTCTGTTATATGATCATGATAAGTAGACTCATTATATTCTAACCTGGCCTGATATTACCATTTATCTGTCTTGAATGCTGAGCTGTAGCTGTAGATTAACACTAGAATATGATGGTAGTCACGAAGAAGTGCTGTGGAATGGATGAAGTTCAGAGCCAGATCCATTCTTTTTCTGCCTCTGAGCAAAGTGAAATAAGTTGCAAAAGGACGAATATCTGGACCAAGTTAAGGTGAAAGGACTATAACCCTCTATCTCTCTCCCTCCTACAGTGTCGGGTCGAACGGGTGTGGAGGCCCCTGCGTGGGTGGATGAGCCCCCCTCCAGGTTGTGGTTCGTGTCTTCAAGTGGGGGTTCAGTGACGTGCAGGGCCAGGGGAGCGCCGCCCCCCACACTCACATGGGTCAACCACGACGGATCCCCTGTCACCACCATACCAGGCCTGAGGGAGGTGGGTGGATAGATAGATAGAGATAGATTGATGTATAGGTAGACACATACACACTGCCAAAGAGAAATATAGATAGATGAGGACCCACCTATATATACTGTCGAAGATGGATATAGAGAGATGGATGGATGGATAAATAGACAGATATATAGACGGACAGGTAGATGGAAAGGAATATACAGATAAATTGATAAATAGATATGTGGTAGTAGATAGAAGAGCAGAGATAGATGGGGAGTGGGGAACGCCGCCCCCCCCCACACTCCCATAGGTCAACCACATCGAATCCCCTGTCACCACCATACCAGGCCTGTGGGGGAGGGGGAGTAGATAGACTGGAAAATGGATTGATAGATGGATGGATCGGGTTGACAGGTGGATGGATGGATGTACAGAGATAGGTAGATACTCTGATAGATGAATGGATGGGCATAGCGATAGATAGATACGCTTTTAAATGGATAGACAGATGGACGGATTCACTGACAGATGGAATGATAGATGGATAGATGTACTGATAGATAGATGAGTGGATGGAAAAAGAGATGGATAGATAAATTGAATGATGACATGGTTCAGCCACGACGGATACCTTCTTGCTCGTACTATCATGTCGGTGTGTGTGTGTGTGGGGGGGGGGTGCGTGCGTGCGTGCCTGGTACTTGTGTGTGAATATACGTGTGTGTGTGTGTACTCGTGTGCATTGTTATGAGTGTGTGTATAAATCCGCGTGCACACGTTCTGTTTGAAGGGGTTGAACAAATATTTACGTTGCCTCACAAATCTGCATACACCAGATTTGCATCATATCATCATTGCTAACGCTCACTGCAGTATCTACCCAGCGCAGCATATTTCCTCTCACTAGGCAGCATATGAGACTTCGTAGCACCTTCTTCATAGCGATTTATTTTACGTGTTTTACCTTAGCATCCTCTTCTGTGCTGTTAACTTTATATCGTTTATCATGGACGTAAGATTAATCATTAATTAATCGAGGATGCCGAGGTGCTATGTGCAAAATAAGTCGCTAAGGAGGGCTTGTTGCGAATTCTCCAGCTGCACTTGAACGACCCTCAACCTCAACACAGAAAAAAAATAGCTATAAAGACTAAATATTCCATAAAAATGGGGCCATAAGACTGTACTTATATATTTCCTTCCTATATGTTAATTCCAAAATTCATGGGACCTATTTAAAATTCTAATCCTTCTATTTCCCTCGATTTTTTTTTTTCAAGTTTAGGGAAAATTTCGAAACTGGACAATTAAAATATAGCCTCCATTAATTCCTTCATTACTTAAGGTCCTGTGTGAACTTAAGAAAAAAATAAAGTCAAAACTAGGTCACCGTAGGGAAGGGGTTAACTCTTCCTGGGACCTAAATTCTCACCTGAAGAGGATGATGTGGCGTTAGATTGAATGGAATACTAGAGGTGTTCTGATTATGTGAGGTTTATTATTATTATTATTATTATTATTATTATTACTTTTATTATTACTGTTATTATTATTATTATTATTATTATTATTATTATTATTATTATTATCATCATCATCATCATCATCATCATCATCATCATCATCATCATCGCTCTCGCCAAAACACATTATCATCATCATCATCATCATCATTTCAAACCTTTATCTATCCCAGTCGTTCGTACTGTAGAGTGACAGATAGATAGATAGACTGACTGATTGACTGATTGGAAGATAAATATGCAGATAAGTAGGAAGATAGATACATAAAAGACAGTTATGCTTATAAATAGATAGAAGGAGATAGATAGATGGATAGATAGGTAGTTACATAGATGATATATATAGACTGACAGACACACAGGAGATATATACAGTAGATAGGTAGATAGATAGACAGATTGGCAGATAGATAGCCTGATAGATAAAAAGAGTAGATTAAAAGTGACAAAGAAATGCCTGATGAAAGGGACAAAGACTACCCGATAACAAAAGAGGTAATAAAAGATGTGAAAAATGAGAGAGAGAGAGAGAGAGAGAGAGAGAGAGAGAGAATGGACAGAAAGGCAGCCAGACAGGAAGACTTACACACAAACAGAGAGAGAGAGAGAGAGAGAGAGAGAGAGAGGCAGCCAGACAGGAAGACAAACACAGGCTTCACGACAGACAGACAAATAAAGACAGGACGAAATTGATGGCTCGACTGTGGAAGAAAACAGACAGACAGACAGACAGACAAACAGGCAGACAGACACATGTGGACAGAAACAGAGACCGAAAACAGACAGGAAGAAAGACAAACAAAGACAGTGTGTTAGAAAGACAGACTGACACAAAGACAAAGAAGACTGCAGACAGAGACAGAAACAGGAGCGCATACAGAGTGAGAGAGATAAAGAAAAGCTAAACAGACAAAAAATACCAAAGAAATAAAGGCAGAAAGAGGGATATGCACAGACATAGATAGGAAAAAAAAAAAAACAGAGAGTGGCAGATAAAAAGACAGAAGGAAAGACAGACGAACGATTCAGTTTCCCATCACACACCTTTCAATCAGAATGGAAATAACAAAAGAAGTGCAGTTGTATGAGAGAGAGAGAGAGAGAGAGAGAGAGAAGCTTATCAATTTCACCCGGAAATAACAAAACCAATGCACCACGTATCAAAGAAAAGATAGATTGATAGAGAGATAGATGGATATACACAAAGACAGACAGAATGGGACAGAGACAGACAGATAGACTGCCAGAAAAGACCGATAGAGAAGCCTATCAATTTCACCCCCAAAATAGCAAAAGCAAAGCACCGCATATTAGTGATAGATAGATCGATAGATGGAGACAGAAACAGAAATAGACAGAAAGACAGAAAAAGACAGGGAGTGACAGGAGTTTATCCATTTCACCATCAAAATAACAAAAACTGCACTATGTATCAGTAAAAGAAAAATGAAACTGACTGATAGATAGCTAGATAGATAGGTGATAGGTAGGTAGGTAGATAGAGATAGAAAGAGACAGGTCGGTAGAAAGATAGACAGAGAGACAGAGGCAGAGAGACAGACAGAAATGGAGATAAAGACAAAGCTACAGATAGACAAAAAAGAGAGAAGTTTATTAATGTCACATGCAAAGTAACAGAAGCAGTGCACTTGTATTAGCCAGAGAACTGATAGAAAGATACATAGACAGAGAGAGAGAGAGAGAAAGGGTGTCGGAGAGGGAGAGAGAGAGAGAGAGAGAGGGGGGGGGAGAGGGAGAAGGAGAGGAGAGTATGGGAGAGGGATGATGACAGATAGAGACAGAGAGAGGGGGAAAAACAAGACAAGAAAAATAGACAGAGAGAAACGCTAATCATTTCCACGTGCAAAATAACAAAAGCAGTGCATCAGGTATTAGCCAATCACGCAGGCTCCACTCTTTTCATCCCCCATCATAGAGAATTCTGATTGGCTGCCCGCTCTCTCTCTGTAATCCCTGCAAAAGCTCTGTGTAACCTAGCTGAAGTATGGAACGGAAAAATACATGAACGAATATAGAGTCTGTGTGTGGGGAGAGAGGACTGGGTGTGTGGAAAGGGGGGGGGAGTTTGTGTGTGTGTGTGTGTGTCTATATTAATATTGTGTTTGTCAAGAGTCTGTGTTTTCGTGTCTATCTGTCTGTTTGTGTGTATTGGTTGTTTGTTTGTTTGTTTGTTTGCATGTTTTTTTGTTTTCTCCAGTAAACTCTTCGATTCATAGAAATGAAGTTAGCTGGGTATTCTCTCTCTCTCTCTCTCTCTCTCTCTCTCTCTCTCTCTCTCTCTCTCTCTTTAGTACCAGATGCCTCCTACCAAGCTGAATAAAATCGTCTGAAGGTAGCAAGAATAAAATGAAGAAATACGTCATCGTGGTGAATAGGTTTAGACTGAAATTGGGAGAGAGAGAGAGAGAGAGAGAGAGAGAGAGAGAGAGAGAGAGATATTATACCAGTCAATTGTTCATTCCATTCACCTATATTTCCCACTCAGAAAACGAAAATGAATAATAAGAGTTACTTGGAATTATTCATCAAGATATTCATTCTAGTCATACATCCGAATTTGTAGTGAGGAGAGACACGAAGGATTATATTCATCAGGTTATTCATTTCAGGCATCTGTTATTCATCAAATTATTCATTTCAGTCAACTATTTTTCATCAAGTTATTCATTTCAGCCAAGTATTTTTTCATCAAGTTATTCATTCAGCCAAGTATTTTTCATTAAGTTATTCATTTCAGCCAATTATTTTTCATCAAGTTATTCAATACAACCAACTATTTATCATCAGGTTATTCATTTCAACCAATTATTTATCATCAAGTTATTCATTTCAGTCAACTATTTTTCATCAAGTTATTCATTTCAGCCAAGTATTATTCATCAAGTTATTCATTCAGCCATCTATTTTTCATCAAGTTATTCATTTCAGCCAACTAATATTCATCGTTATTCATTTCAGCCAAGTACTGTTCATCAAGTTATTCATTTCAGCCAAGTATTTTTCATCAAGTTATTCATTTCAGCCAAGTACTGTTCATCAAGTTATTCATTTCAGCCAGGTACTGTTCATCGTTATTCATCAAGTTATTCATTAAAGGGTCCCCGTTTCACCCGTCAGAGGGGTCGGTGACTTGGAACACGTGTAAATTATTAGCTCCAAAAATTGTGTAAAATCGAGAGAGAGAGAGAGAGAGAGAGAGAGAGAGAGAGAGAGAGAGAGAGAGAGAGAGAGAGAGAGAGAGAGAGAGAGAGAGAGAGTTGGAGGGAGGTCAAGGACAGACAGAAAAAATGTGTGGGAGGGGGGGTAGAGGTGTTGTGTGTGTGTGTGTGTGTGTGTGTGTGTGTGTGTGCTTGTTCGAGTGCGTGTGGAGGGGCTTCCTGGAATAGTAAATACGTACACATAGCACGTGGGTGTAGATATGGTTTACGTACATGACTGTCTGTATATATATGAGCGGTGTTGCAACAGAGTATGACATGGGTAATTGCGCGCACATACTTACATACATATATACATACATGCATACATATATACATACATACATACATACACATACGTATTTGCATGAATTTATATACTTCGATGTAACGGGTGTATGAATTTAGTTTAATTTATTCAGGATCTCTCTCTCTCTCTCTCTCTCTCTCTCTCTCTCTCTCTCTCACACACACACACACACACACACACACACACACACACACACACACACACACACACACACACAAGCATACTAAAAAGCACCCTAATCCCTTCTCCGCAATACACAAAGGCAAGGTCACGAGAGAGAGATAGAGAGAGGGAGAGGGAGAGAGAGGACGTCACCATCGAAACCATCATTATTAAGAGGCACATCAAGAGTCTGTCGGAGCGTGAAAAAATAAATGTTGAGTGAAAAAAAAAATATTTCCCGTTCCCGAAAAATATTTGCCAAGAGCTGGAGGTGTCAAAGGGAATTTCATCGTGGAGGGTCGGTCCCCCCCGCAAAAAAAAAAAAAAAAAAAAAGAGAGAGAGAGAGAGGGGGGGGGAGATATTAAAAGTCTATATTAATTTAGGTGACGCATTCGGCCATGTTTTTGTTTGGCGTCGATCACAATGGAGGCCTGTGTGTGTGTGTGTGTGTGTGTGTGTGTGTGTGTGTGTGTGTGTGTGTGTGTGTGTGTGTGCTTTTGTGCGCTTATGTGTGTGAATGTTTTTTCTCGTGTGCATGTGAGTGGGTGTCGGTTCCAGTGTATGGATGTTTATTCTTGCGTGTTTATATGTGTGCACTGTATGCGTGTGTGTGTGTTTATGTATGTGTTTGTGCGGCTAAACATGTGTAATATTTTTAAGCAACGGGATTTTTGTGTTTTATCCGGTTGTGTATGTATAATGTATGTGTGTATATATATGTATGCAAGAACGTACGAGTATGTATACATGTTTATGTGTATGTAGGAATGTAGGAATATGTATAATAATAGAGTATGCAATATGTGTGTGACTGTGGGTAGCTGTATTTGTGCTTGTACTTATGTGTTTGTTTTTTGGTTTGTGTTTTTTTAGTTTGTGTGTAAGCTTGGCCGTGTGTTTGTGTTGGTGTATGTATGGGAGTTTGTGTAGATGTCTGTGTGCAGCTTGAAGAGTTTTGTGTGAATTTTAGAGGACCCTTGTGTAAATGTGTGTGTGTGTGTGTGTGTGTGTGTGAGCCAGTAAGAGTGAGAGTGAATAAATCTCACACTATATGTACCAGAATGACTGAACACACGCATGCAAGTTTGTCCATATTATTCCCTTCCTGTTAATACGTAAATGTTTGCCAATCACCATACTAACCAGCCCGCCTCTCGCCCTACCCACTGCCCAAATAACCACTGGCATTATGTTCTCCATGTAAAACTGATTCTTTTTTTTTTTTTCTTTTTTTTTTCCTTTTTTTTTTGGACGTAGCTGATTGAATTTTGGATTTTAAGGTATGTGTTTTTTTTTCTTTTAGTTGTGTCGGTAACTGGCTTTATTTCTAGATTTATTTTGACTGTTTATTTCATATTAATTGCTGCCAGTTATCAAGCAAATTACCTTAAACCGCACACACACACACACACACACACACACACACACACACACACACACACACACACACACACACACACACACACACACACACACACAAAACCCCCCACCCCTCGTAAAAATTAATTAAAAGGATAAAAAAATCAACTCACCTTCGTCTGCCCCCTCAGGTGTACAACAACGGGACGCTACACTTCCTGCCTTTCCCTAGCGAGGCCTTCCGTGCCGCCATCCACTCCACGTCGTACCGCTGCCGTGCCTCATCCCCAGCAGGTACCGTGCTCTCCAGGGACACGCACGTCAGGGCAGGTGGGTATTTGGATATTTAAGATATTGGGTATTAGATTCAACTCCTATCTAGTGACGAATTTGTGTTTTTTTTTTCTTGCCCATTCCAGACGATTTTTATTTAACTTTAGGGAACGTCTTGGAACTGAATGATTTAAGGTGATCCTTCATTAGTCCTTTTCCTATTAAGGTAGTCTCCTAACTTGAATATAATCGTCTGAAGGTAGCAAGAATAAAATGAGGAATACGTGACTGGATTAAAGGGATTAACCATTTTGCTACAATTACTTACTATGGTCGGTTTATTTCCATCTGACATCACTGGCCCACTAACATAACTTTAATACTAACTTGTGGTTGCAGAAAATTCAGTATGAGCTTTAGTTACGAGGCAGGAATGAGTGTCCTTGGTTCCTTAACTAGTCCACCCTCCAGTCTGACTACACTTGTCCTTCAGCTGAGCTCAGAATGGTTAGGGATCCTTGTCAGACAATAATAACTCTACTGTAACACATTGAATCATCCTCTGCCGCAGTATTTCCCAGCCTATAGTAGATGTAATTTAGGTGACATAGAACTTTGGCTGGGGGTACATGGGTCAGAATTAATGTGGATGAGAATGAAGAAGTTTGTTACTAAATACGGAACAGATGCGTCTTGAGTTCCTAGTTTATCCAGGCCACCCCTTACTGGATAAAGCGTCAGGCAGTAGACAGCTAGACAGACAGATGGGCAGACAGTCCCGTTCAGCCGTCCACCGCCGTTCAGTGCTATCTAAGTGCCGTTCACTGGAAATAATTTGATCAACGCGGGTGGATGAACTTTGCCTGGGAATCTCAAACAGCAATAAATGGACCCAACAAACTCACTGAATCAGTTTTGTAGTCGTGATTCATGCACTTGTCTGATTCATTTACGATTCTATTTCACTTGCCTTGGATATGTTTCATTTACGTTTCTTTTATACCTGGAATATCAATTTTTTTTTTTTACCTTTCCCGTAAATGTCACATCCAATACACTCACTGAATCAACCTTATACTAGTGATTCATGCACCGGTCTGATTCATTTACGATTCTTTCTCACTTGCCTTGGTTCTGTTTCATCAATTTCACGTTTCTTTTTGGCATACCTTGCATCTGTTTCATTAATTCTACGTTTCTTCTTCATTTAGCTGTGGTGTGCTTCATTTAAGTTTCTTTTATATTTTGCTGGGAATATCAAAGTTTATATATATATATATATATATATATTTTTTTTTTCTTTAATATCAAACAACGGTAAATGGACCCAACAGTTTCACTAAATCAGCTTTGCAGTCCTGATTCATGCATTTGTCTGTTTCATCTGCGTTTGTCTGTCTGTTATCTTTTTGTAATCCAAGCGCATCAGTACGACAAATATATATTTTTTGTTTATCTCCTCACATTCCTACATCGTGGTCGTCCTTGTCGTTGTCGTCATCTTCACCATCGTTATCGTTATTGCCATTATCATTTCCATCATTATTATCTTTATTATAATCATCATCATCCTTGTGTCGTCAGCATTATCGTCATCATCATTATCGTAATCACTGTCGCTACTGTCACCATCATCATCATCATCATCATCATCATCATCATGACACTATTCGCATTTATATATGTGATGATTAGGATCTCTGTCTGTCTGTCTGTCTGTCTGTCTGTCTCTCTCTCTCTCTCTCTCTCTCTCTCTCTCTCTCTCTCTCTGTCCCCAATCATTCAAGCCACAACGCCAGAGGACAAAAATCTGTGCCATCCTTATCACCATATCACCTTATCATATTCATCATAACATCAGTCAGTAAATCTGCACCCATCGTTCCCAAACCTGTATCAGTGTAAACAATTATTCTTTGATCCTAAGGGTTATAAAGAGATGAGATTAGGCTGGGATCACGGCTTTGACTTACCTCCTTTTGAGCTGAGAGAAACATAAGAGAGAGAGAGAGAGAGAGAGAGAGAGAGAGACCTACAGATTAATAAAACTGCCCTCCTTTCCAATCCCTTTTGCGCCGCCTTAACTCCTTTCTTGCTATGTCACTTTTGAAGCACCTGTTAATAGCCTCCTTTACTCGTGAGCTGTTACTGGAGAGGGACGCCTTCATGTGGTGGCACTGACATAACCAGGACGCTCAACTTCCTGGCCATTGAAACGTCGCGTAACTACTTCCCTATCCCTCCAGAGAAGGATAGTGAACCTCAGGGGGTCAGATGAAGCCTGCAGTCCACTAGGTTCACTTTTCAATTGAACCTAGGTGTACAACTACGACTATGAGCTGGGTAAATCGTCCAGGGAAAGGATTTGAGAAATTTGTCGTGAGCTGAATCAAACCGTCTGCCCGAAATCGTCTGGAGGGAGAAAAATATAAATAAACATCATCGTACTGAAGGGGTTAATTCCGGTTTTGTATAACGTATAGATTTAATGTTAATAATCAAGCAGTCTAATGAAAGGTAACTTATCTAAAAATGTCTTTATTTTTCCATTATATTTTAAGTCAGTGGAAAGACGATTAAAAAACAGTGCCTTCAATCACGTTATATAATATTCAGTGTATTCATTTTTCTCCATTTTTATTTTTGTGATCAAGACAAAACATTACAACTAAAAATCATCAACCATCTTATATCTAATTCCTAGTAACGTCAGTATCATTTCCTTTTTATATCCTGAATCCATAAAAGTATAAAAGAAACGATTGAAAATATCCTACAATCCTTTTCCGTATATGTGTATGCCTGAATTTTTTATCAGTGGAGCGTAAAAGAGAAAGGTTTTGTGTACAGCTTGTGAAATACTCCATCCAATCAGAAATAATTGCCTATGGATATTTAGCGTATAGCAGCAGAGGTTATTGTTCAAGCCATTAACACTCCCAGGCTCCAATAGCTCACTCTTACCTGAATAAAATCGTCTGGGTAGAGCTGGAATGGGGTGCTAGAGTTGTCCTGACCTAGAGAGGGTTAATGGTAGCAGTATAGCAGTATTAACTCTTCTAGGCTCCAATGTCTCACTCTCACCTGAGCAAAATCGTCTGGTTAGAGCTGGAATGGAGCACTAGAGCTATCCCAGTCATGAGAGTTAATCACCTGGATAAGAAAAAAAATCTTCTTTGATAGAGTGTAAGTTGCTTGATTTCAGGAAGGCAACTCTAGGAAGAAAAACATAACCTTACAGGTGTTACGAAAGGTACATTTGTGTGGGTCATTGTGCCTTGCAAGATGGAGCCAAGATTCTTTAATGTTTGAGTGACGAGGGAAAGGATGTGTGGCCAGTTTGCTTTCTTCTTTTTCTTCTCTTCTTCTTCTTCTTCATCATCATCATCATCATCATCATCATCATCATCATCATCATCTTCTTCTTCTTCTTCTTCTTCTTCTTCTTCTTCTTCTTCATCATCCTTTTTCTTTTTCTTCTTCTTTTTCTTTTCTGGTTCTCAGTCCCGTGTAGTAGTAGGAATGATGGGCAGGATGATGGTGATGCTGTTGATGATGATGATGATGGTGATGATGATGATGATAAACTTGCAAGAAAATGAACGGGAAGAAAAAGCAAATATAAGTTTATTTTTATACACCCGCATCGCACGCCGTACCGAGCAGTAAAAATGAAATTGAAATATTTTTATTGCCCTCTGGTTCTTCTCACTGATGGACGTGTGTGTGTGTGTGTGTGTGTGTGTGTGTGTGTGTGTGTGTGTGTGTGTGTGTGTGTGTGTGTGTGTGTGTGTGTGCGCGCGCGGTTGTATTTATGAATGTTTTCTTAAGCATATATGGCTGCGCGCGAGCTTGTGTGAATATACTGTGTGTGTATTTGTATGTGTATGTGTATGTATTTATGTATGTACATGTGTATATGTGTGTGTGTTCAGTTCTTGTATGTTTCCGTTTGCATATGTATCTCCAAGTGAATGTATATGTACTTGAGTGTATGTATGCCTGTGTGTGTGTGTGTGTGTGTGTGTGTGTGTGTGTGTGTGTGTGTGTGTGTGTGTGTGTGTGTGTCCTGGGGGTAAGTGATAATTTTTACTGCTCCTCGTGTTACCTGCAATATCTTAGCATTTTGACGTCCCCAGGCTTGCTTCTCACATACGCGGAAGTATTACACGCTTTTGTAATGAGTAAGCTGAAGAGATCATTAACACCTACTACACTCAGTTTTTATTTTTTTTAGTCTGGACGAAGATGTACTTAACGCGTTGGTGATGATTGGCCGAATGCAACATTACCTCATAATCTCGTTACTCGTTAGCATTATTAATTGACAGCTTATATCTGAGGTGGAAATTTGGGTTAGTAAATGGTATTCGGACATGTTGCATTCAGCCAATCATCACCAACCTGCCAAGTGCATCTTCGCCTCAGTAAAAAAAAAAAAAAATCATCCTACTACTACTACTACTACTACTACTACATCTGATTATATAAATAGACAGACAGATAGATAGATAGATAGATAGATAGACATTAATAAATAGATATAGATATGAGGGTACACTGAAACCCCCCCCCACTCCCTTCCTTTCCGTTATTGTACAATTATTCCATAGATTTTCATTTTCATTCTGGATTTCAGTTGCTGGATATGTGCATTTTCTTTTAATTCGAGGACTAAATTCATGAGGTGTCGACATGAGTGAGTGAGTGAGTGAGATAAGAAGTAAAGTGATGATGAGGGTCAGGTGGAAGAGATCTGTCTACCTATCTATCTGTCTATCTATCTGTCTGTCTGTCTGTCTGTCTGTCTGTTTCTCTAGGTAGGGAAAGTGGGGAAGAGTTTGAGCGATACCATAAGAGAGGAAGGAGGGAGTTTGTGGGTTACGGGTTTGAGTAAGTGAGTGAGTGGGTGAGAAAATAAAGAGAGAGTGAGGCTAGAAGGGAAATGGATTAGTTAGTGAGATGCTTTAAGGGTGGAGAGCAAATGGGAGTGAAAGTTAATGGGGAAATGAAAGTGTGGTCAAGGCTGAGAGAGGACGGGTGAGTGAAAATGATGAAGTAAAATTAAAGTGAAAAATATGCTGAAAAAAAAGGATCAGAAAATAATTTAATGAAGGAAATGATGCTGAAAGTGAGGTTTTCCGTCATGTGGCTGCCCCCCCTCCAACTCATACTACTCTCATAAACATATCCACAGCATCCCTTCATCTTATCGTCCGTCTTTCCTTCCCTTTCCCCCTCCACCTCATTTTCCGTCTCCCACTCCCCTTTCCCCCTCCTCCTCGCTTACGTACACTCTCCTAGTCAGTCTCTCATTTTCCATCATGGTCAACTAAGCATCCAGTTTGAAAAAGTGGGATTTTTTACATTAGAGAGTATATATGAGAAGGAATCGAGGTAATATGACCAGGGAAGAGCAAATAAAAGAGTGCAAAATGAAGTAGAGGAAGCGAACATGAGAGGGAGTGTGATATTTAAAGCTAATTAGCGAGAGAGAGAGAGAGAGAGAGAGGAGGCATGGAGGAAGGCATAGAGGATGGGAGAGTCTACCAATGTTAAACTGAGTAAATAATAAAATAAGTGACAGTTCCTAAATTCTAAAGTAAGAGTGAGAAGGAATCAAGTTATCATGATAGAGAAGTTCACTACAGACTACAGGTGAATGGTATGTGAGAAACTGTTACCTTGAAATGTAAAAATCTATATACTGGTATGTATCAAGAGATTATTTGCCTCGTAGGTAAAAACTCTCTCTCCAAGTCTTATTAGAATTGTTATAAAAAAAAAAAGATATCAAAGGAATTCCAAAATTTTCTCCAAGTTTTATTAGAACTATTAAAAAAAAAAACAGATATCAAAGGATTTTCAAAATTTTCTCCAAGTTTTATTATAATCTTAAAAAACAGAAATGAAAAGGAATTCCAAAATTTTCCTCAGGTTATATTTGAATCGTGAAAAAAAGCACATATCAAAGGAATTCCAAAATTTTCTCCAAGTTTTATTAGAATCATGAAGAAAACATTCCAAAGCAATTCCAAAAATTTTTCTTTATTATTTAGAATTTTAAAAAGACTGATATTGTAGAAATTCCAAAAGTTTCTCAAAGTTTTATTAGCATCATAAAAAAAGCATATCGTAGGAATTCCCCCCCAAAATTCCAAACTTTTTTTGTCATATAAAAACAGAGATTCCACAGGAGTTCCAAAAGTCTTTCCTAAGTTTAAATGTGTGTGGGAAAGACAGTCGTAAAACGAGATACCGGCGTGGTGAAGGGATTGGTGTGATGGATGTGATATAGAGCCAGGAGAAGTGTGTGTGACAGTGAATGTGTGTGTGTGTGTGAAAATGAATGGAATGGATTTTAAAAATGTAATTATGTGTGTGAAAATGTGTTTAGGAATGAGATACACTTGTTCAACTGTGTGTGTGTGTGTGTGTGTGTGTGTGTGTGTGTGTGTGTGTGTGTGTGTGTGTGTGTGTGTGTGCAAGAGAGAGAGAGAGAGAGAGAGAGAGAGAGAGACGTGTACAAAATTGAGAAAGACGAGGCAAACATGAGATTGCAGCAAAAACTAAAGGGGCACTCAGTGGAGCACATCTCTCCGGCAAGGACAACGTAATTTCCAAACTACTCTTCTTAATGGGTTAGGTTTTCTCATCACTGATTAGGGATTCGCAGAAAGTGTTTTCCGGATCCAGAATCTGTAACAATATCCCGATAGGTCCCAAAAGTTAATCGATTATTCCCAGGGACATGGTCTATCTACCCACCAATTTTGGTCCCAATCTCTCTTTTAGTTTTTTTAGTAATCCTGCTAACAGGCAAACAAACAAACTAACAAACAGGGGTGAAAACATATTCTCCTTGTTGGAGAGAATTATTCAGTCGCACCCACGGGCAATACAAAACTAAAATTCGAGTAGCTGAAGATATTGCCCTCACAAATATTACCACACTCCTCCTCCTCCTCCTTTTTCCTTCCTTCCTTCTTTCCTTCCTTCCTTCCTTCCTTCCTTCAGGCACTGTAGTATTGTGAGCGTGAGTAGATGTGGGCCAAATCGAGCAAGGGTCTGGGGCGACTAAAAATTCAGACTGATGATACTTGTGACTTCCTTCCTTCTGTTCCTTGTTCATTCCATCCTTCCTTCTTTCCTTCCTTCCTTCCTTCCTTCCTTCAGGCATCGTAGTACTATATGTGAGTGAATATGAGTGCAAGCAAATGCAAGCAAGGGCCTGGGGCGACAAAAGATCAGGGTGCTAATACTAATGTTTTTTCTGAGAGAGATAGAAGGGCGAGATGGATTATATTAAGAGTACATAGTATTATGATATTTGTTTTTGCTTGCCAGAAATACGAGAAGGCTGAATGATTGATTATGCATATATCTATCTGTTTATCTATCTACTTATCTTCATGTGTGTCTATATATCTATTTATTTGTAAGTCTGTCTACCTAATTATTATCTGTCAGCCAGTCTGCTTATCCATCTGTCTATGTAGCTGTCTGTTTGTCTGTCTATTTATTTATTTATTGCTGTATGTATGTCTGTCAGTCAATCTCTCTGTCTAACAATTTATCTCTGCATATCTATCTATCTGTCCATATGTCTGTCCGTCGGTATATCTGTCTATCTATCTCCTATCGGTTCCAATCTTCCATCTCTGGATATGACGTGTCTCGATGAAAGGATACTCGATCTCGCAAAAATTCCTAACTTTTCTCAGCTCAGTTGATGACCGTGTGCAATCAAACTAGACGATTAATTTAACTAGTAACCAAGGAGACTAATCGAACACAACCATGATGTAGTATTCAAACTGTGAGATTGGTCCAGTTCCGTCAAGTAACAACAAAATTAGACTAGTAACCAAGGAGACTCTCTTCATAACTAAGGTTCATCGATTTACAACCACAACTTCGCGTTTAAGTTGTAATTGTCCAGTTCCATCAGATATTAAAAAAAAACGATGGTGAATATTTCCATCGCTCTTTTTCCCCTTCCAATCATCAAGCTGATCTCTTAGCCAATCCTCTAATCCTCTTCACGACTTACTCTCTCTCCCTCCTCTCTTTCATATCATTTATTGCCTCACTTCCCCTCCGTTCAGGTCACCTCAATTATCTTTCTTTTCTTTCCTTCTTTCTTTCCTTCTGTATCTGTCTGTCTGTCTGTCTGTCTGTCTGTGTCCATCTGTCTATCTGTCTACGTCTATCTGTCTCTCTATCTACCCATTTATCATTCACTATCTGTCTATTTATCTATCACACTGCCTATCTATTTCTCTCTCTCTCTCTCTCTCTCTCTCTCTCTCTCTCTCTCTCTCTCTCTCTCTCACAGCTAACACTCACCATTCCCACTTTTGGCCACCTCCATGCTGCCCTTGTTAGTCGCGTTTACTTTCTTTTTTTTTTTGTTTAGCCTAATTGTGGCCGGCACTTCTGCCCTTCAGTTTTAACCGATTTCTACCAAACATGGACACAATAGCCAGCCAGTGACCTAGTTATGTCCGCCAGGTTTTGGTTGCCAGGCAACTACTGGTGCCTAGTAACGGCCGAAAACCCACTTTTTTCGTACTTTTCACTTTTTGAGCCATAGAAGCATCAGTGATGGCAGTGGAAAGCTCTGACTTCTTTAGGCATAATTTTGAGGTCATTCACTGTTGGATGTGTGCCATCCATCTTTTCCTTTCTCTCTTTTAGTTTTCGAGTGGCATCCCTGCGAAGATTGGCCTCAGCGTCCCTAGCAACCAGTACTGGTTTTCATAAATGCCCCCCTAGTTCCTCAGCGGCTTCATAGAATTGAATGAAAGTTTGAATGCTTATAGACATTGACTAGTACTACAACTTTCTAATGTACACTTATGTGCTACAATGGCTAGGTCAGGGGTCAAAGGTCATAAGATGCGCAATCGGTGAAATTAGCTAAAATGACGACTATGCTCACGCGAAATGCTAAAGCCCCGAAGATTATTAAGCCAGGGCCATGATTCTTGGTTAGAATGTTGCACTGTAGTATCTCCATACAAAAATGACCTTTAGTAGAAACTCACTTCCAGTTGCTGGCAGCGTCACCTAGAAGTTGTATCTTTGGTGAGCCATTTCGCGAATTTCATGTTCCATAGCTCCACAGTGGGTGGATGGAATCGAACGAAACTTTGCATGCTTATAGACATTAATGAGTACCACGAGTGTGCTTCGTACATACAGGTCAGAGGTCAAAGGTCATCAAGTGCAGAAAATAATCAAAGCACTAAAATTACGACGTTGCTCGCGCGAAATGCTAAGGCTCCGTAAAATATTATACCAGGGTCATGATTCTTGGGTGGAATGTTGCACTGGAGTACCTCCATGACTTTTAGTGTCGAAACTCACTTCGATAGCTCGCAGTGCCACCTGTAATTTGCATCTCGGGTGGGCCAAAGCTTGGTCCACTTAGAGGAGGCCATCGTCGCCCACCGGCTTGTTTTAACAAATTTTAACAGTGATGGTTCCTCTTCATTTGTTCTTGTTGTCTCCAGGCGATTTTATTCAGCAAAGACTAACTATTTTACTATTTCACAATCCATTATCTCTTCCACGACTATAAGCTCAGTCAGTCTCTTCTAATCTCCTTTTCTTATTCCCACCCAGTCCGTGTAGTGTCTGAGCAATAAAGGAAGGTGGAAGTATACAGTTAATGAGTTTATTATTATTATTATTACCATTATTATTATTATTATTATTATCATTATTATTATTATTATTATTATTATTAAATCTTTATGGTGACAGAGGACCTCTGAGAGTTGCGAATGTAGAATCAACGTATCTTTTCTCACAACTAGTTAGTAGTACAACAGTTATCTCGCCAGTCTCTCTCCCAGTCACCTTTGCTAATCCACTTCCAGCTCCAGAACTTACAGTCCTGGAGCGGCATTGGAAGGTGGAATTATACAGCTATAGTACTATCACTTCAAGTTGGCCTAGAT
The DNA here is from genome assembly GCF_032717465.1 of Coenobita brevimanus. Lineage (NCBI taxonomy): Eukaryota > Metazoa > Arthropoda > Malacostraca > Decapoda > Coenobitidae > Coenobita > Coenobita brevimanus. Next base: position 28,078,813 of record NC_136996.1, read on the forward strand.
TTTCGTCCATTCGCTGTTAATTTCACTTAGCTCGATATTAGAACGAGAGACTGTTACTGTTCTGCGTCCATTCCATAGCACATCCTCGTGACTAGCATCATATTTTAGCGCTAATCTATTGTTACAACTAAATATTCCAGATAGAGAGAGGTCAGTTTTAGGCCAAGTTAGAGTAAAAGTGATATATTTCCTGCATTGTTAGTTTTTCAGCATTCCTCCATTCCAATACTTCTCACAGCCAGTCATTTCTAACATAATTACATCGATTAGTCTCCCAGTCCACCCAATCCTTAGGAGTACCGGAACAGTACTGGGGTATCTAAGTTTATAACCAATGCATATTTTGAACTACCTATTTCAATTTATGTATTTTCTTTTCCTCACAACCATTGCCTCACCTAATCCCTTTCCCAGTAGGTCCCTTTCCACCAGCTCGTCCACCCAGTACTTGCAGTGGTGGAGTAATGCTGGGAGATGAAGGCTACAGGCAGTCCAGTAATTTGACCAGTCTCACTCCCAATCCCCTCCACTAATCCACACCCAATCGCTACAGTGGAAGAACTAGTTGTACTGTTCGGCTGATAGTTTTATTCCATGTTCAATTTTTTTTCAACATTTTTAGTCACTCCGTACACCAAACCCTCATCTAATCCTTCTCCCAGTTCCCTCCATTAATTCTCACTCAATCCTTTCAGTGGGGGTACTGGGAGGTGCAAAGCTTCAATAAATACGTTTTCAGAATTCATTTTCCCCCCTTTTATCTAATCACTCCATTCACCAATATCTTATTTAATCTTTATCTTAATCCCATTCACTAATCCCCACCCAATCCTTACAGTGGCGGAGCAGTACTGAGAGGGGCAAATTTGCATCCTATTCTTTCACCCTTTTTCCTAGTCAGTCCATACACGAATGAAGGCCTATTCTTTCTCCTAATCCCCTCCACTAACCCCCACCCAATCCCTACAGTGGTGGAGCAGTACTGGGAGGTGCAAGTGTACAACCAATACGTGTTCGAGGGCAACGCGGCTGTTCTCCAGTGCACTGTGCCTCCATTTGTCAAGGATTTCGTCACCATTACCTCTTGGACGCAGGGACATACCAACTACTACCCCTCACCCAATGCAGGTACGTGTGTGTGTGGGGAGGATGTGCTTGTGTGTGTGTGCGTGTGCGTGTGTTTTCTCATACATCCTTAAACCCACTCTCCTCTCCGTCACAGCACGACCATAGTCTCCCTCACAGCTCTCTCGACCCCAAAGAGAGCTCCGTCAATGGCACCGCTGGAGCTCTGTCGTACACTGGTGGCTTCAGTCACCCTCAGGCACCCAGTCTGTTCTTCCTCGACCAGTTTGTTTCCCTTCGCTCTATTTGCTCTTCCTCAACTTTCTGCGTTATCAGATTTTTACCTCACGAACCCACAGCACTCTTTTTTAACATCTATTTTACAAGCTACTCAAGGACTGTAACTATCAACACTTGCGCAAAAATAAAAGGGAAAAGTAATAATATAATACAGTTCGAGCTGAAGTTGTATGCCCACCAACAATAACTACAAGGGCACAATTACTGAAAAACACGCCGAGTTTACGTATTCTCACTTAAATCCTCGCCCAGCAAACATCCATCCATCCTTCCTTTTTCTCCACACTGAACCCCCTTCGGACAGAGGGTTGCATCTGGTTTGTATTCTTGCTGCCCAGAGACGTTTCCTTTCAGTTTCTTATCTATTATTAACAGTGATGGTGAAGAGGACGATGTTGGTGATGATATAAATAATGGTAATAGTAATAACAACAACAAAAATAATAATAATAATAATAATAATAATAATAATAATAATAGTAGTGGTAAAATAAAACCAATAAAATCCTATCATGTCGAAAACTATACGATCATTAAAGAGGATTTTGTTAGTGTCCGTCACCTTCGTAATCCTCCCCTCCTCCCCATCTCCACTTCCCTTCACCTTTCCAGTTCCCCTCTCTATTTCCCTTCACAATTCCAATCCCCTTCCCCCTCCTTTCCTCCCCTCACTCTCCCAGCTCTCTCTCCTCCACTATCCCGCACCCTTCCAATCCCCTCCCCTCACCCTTCCAATTTCCTCCCCTCACCCTTCCAATCTCCTCCCCTCACCCTTCCAATTTCCTTCCCTCACCCTTCCAGTCCCCTCCCCTCACCCTTCCAATCCCTCCCCTCACCCTTCCAGTCCCCTCCCCTCACCTTTCCAGTCCCCTCTCCTCACCCTTCCAATCCTCTCCCCTCACCCTTCCAATCCCCTCCCCTCACCCTTCCAATCCCCTCCCCTCACCCTTCCAATCCCTCCCCTCACTCTTCCAGTCCCTCCCCTCACCCTTTCAGTCCCTTCCCTCACCTTTCCAATCCCTCCCCTCACCCTTCCAGTTCCCTCCCCACACATTCCTTCCCCTCCCCTTTCCAATCCCTCCCCTCACCCTTCCAATCCCCTCCCCTCACCCTTCCAATCCCTCCCCTCATCCTTCCAGTCCCCTCCCCTCACCCTTCCAATCCCTCTCCACACGCTTCCAATCCCCTCTGGACAAATCCCCCCGAGGACGTCCCCAGGTAAATCCTCAACCCTAATCCCCTAGTTGGTCGGGAAGGCCAAGTGGTCACGTCTTATTTTCTCTCTCTCTCTCTCTCTCTCTCTCTCTCTCTCTCTCTTTCTCCATACACCCCATTTTTCTATTTCGTCCTTCAGTTTTTTGTGTTTTTCTCGATTTATTTTTACTTTCTTTGCTTTTCTTTGTTCTTCCTTGCTCTCTTTTTTCTTTCTTTAGTTTTTCTTCACGTCATTCCTTTATTTTGTTTATCTTCTGCATTTTTTACTCTGCCTTGTTAGTTTTCTCCTTTTTATTTTTACTCCTCCATTATTTTCTTCTTTCCTTAGTAATATATTTTCATCACTTCTTGTTTTTTCGTTCCTCCTCGCTCTGTTTTTCCCTTTTTCATCCCTTCTTGATCTTTTCTTCTTTCTGCCTGCCTGTCTTTCTTACTTTCTTACTTTCCTTCAGTCTTCCTTGCTTTCTTTTCATTTTACCTTCTCTCTTGTTTCATTTCTCATTGATCTTTTCTTTCTGTAGTCCCTCCATGTCCTCTTTGTTTTCGTCTCATGCTGCTCCTTTGCTTTTCATCCCTCATCGACCTTTTTATTTTTCTTCCCTGGCTCTCATTTAATTTTCCCTCCTTCATTGCAGTCATTCTTTTCTCCTTACTCTTTTTCTTTTGATCCATTCTTTTTATTTATTTATTTTTTTTTTTGGGGGGGGTTACCTCCTACTTTCACGTTAACCCTTCAACTCGACTTTTTTTTTTCCACTAATTTGCAACTTTTTTTTTTTTTTTTTTAACTTTGGAAACTCCCCTTCCCTAAATCCTTCTCTTAATCCTTCACCCCGATGGCCTCTTGGTACTTCACTCTTACTATTACCAGACGATTTTATTCAGCTAGAAGAGGCTTTTCAAACTATATAGGTTAGATATTGCCTTCATCAACACTTACACCTGTCTGCACGTCGGTAGCTCCCTGACACCTATCCCTAAGCGGTTTATTTTTAGATATGACTGATTATTATCCCTTTGTACGTTATTTATGGGCTATTACAATGATTTAAATAACACAGAAGAGGACGGTAAGGTGTAATAAGCAAAATAAATCACTTAGGAAGAGGTGTTAGGGAGCTTCCTTACCCGAAGAGAATACGAGCCTAGGGTGGCATTCTCTGCGGTTAGGGAACTTACTAACACGTCTTCCTTAGCGATTTATTTTGTTTTTTACACGTTACTGTCCTCTTCAATGTTATATAAATCCTTCAGACATCTCCACTCTGCAGCCGTAATTTCAGTAGCATAAGAATATTCTCTCTCTCTCTCTCTCTCTCTCTCTCTCTCTCTCTCTCTCTCTCTCTCTCTCTCTCTCTCACACACACACACACACACACACACACACACACACACACACACACACCGGTAATTTGAGTGGCATAAAAAATAAAGTTAACGATCATAAGACTGACAAACGACCCCTATTCCTACCCTTTTTCCAGACGGTCGGATCAGGGGATTTATTTTATCGCCTGTTAACGAGCTGACCCCGTGATGGACAGGAAGATAAAACACACACACACACACACACACACACACACACACACACACACTCCAGTAATTGTTGGTATTGAAGCTTTTGTAATTTTTATTATTACTATTATTATTATTATTATTATTATTATTATTATTATTATTAGCTAAGCACCTCATTGCAGAAAACCTCCCTGATAAAGAAACAGGTCGATAATGGCTCCTCAGTTAATGCTTTTGGTATGGTATGGTGTGGGAGAATGAATTTGTGGGTGTGCGAGAGAGGGTGGTGTGGTGTGGTGTATGAGGGTGCTGTGGTGTGATGTGGTGTGTGAGGGTGGTGTGATGTGGTATGTGAGGATGGTGTGGTGTGGTGTGCGAGGGTGGCGTGGTGTGCTGTGCTGTGGTGTGATGTGGTGTGGTGTGTGAGGGTGGTGTGGTGTGTGAGAGTGGTGTGATGTGGTGTGTGAGAGTGGTTTGGTGTGGTGTGTGAGTGGTGTGGTGTGGGGCAGTGTGATTTTTGAGGTATGATGTTGCCACAGTAAAGCCGCTGAACTCTGCGGGAGTGAAACACCTCGCGTCACAAGGTTAGGAGACGACCAGAAAGCTGCAAGAGATCGAGCCAATGAAGAACAGCCATGAGGTGAAAAAAAAAAATGCAGGTATGTATGTATGTATGTAGGTAGGTAGGTAGATAGGTAAGTAGATGGGTAGGTGTTTGATATCTGGACGCTCAAAAGCCAAATGCAACCTTTGTACTTCGTAGCTACACAGAAAAAGGGAGGAAAGAATGGATAGATAGGGAAGAAGAGAAAGAAGTAAACAAGACGTATTCCCATTCAGACGGGTGGATCCAGATGGTGCCTAAGGAGCGACTGGAGCGAGGCGTGTGAGAGAGAGAAAAGAGAAAGAAACAGAGACAAAGAGAGAGAGGAAGAAACAGGAAAAAATAAAATTGCCTAATTCCCTTTTGTGTGGTTGGAGCCTAATGTTGGGAGACTTGTGAGAGAGGACTGAAGAAAGAGAGAAAGTGAGAGAGAAAAAGATGAAGGAAGATTGAGAGAAGATAATGAGAGAAGAAGAGAGAGGAAAATATTATAGCTTGTCCACTTCCTCTTAAACCGGTAGCATCCAGGTTGTGTCAAGCGGCCAGCTGGTGTTGCGGAAAGTGAGAGAGAGAGAGAGAAGGGGATAAAGCTAGAGAAAGAGAAAGGGTTATAAATGGAGATAAAGAAGGAGATAAAGAGAGTACGATAAGAAATGGAAGGCAATAAACTTGTCCTACTCCCCTTCAGATGGTGATATCCAGATGGTGTCGACGGGCCAGCTGGTGGTGCGAGAGAGAAGCGAAGAGGAAGGAAGAGAGAGAAATGAAGCCAGATAAACAAGGATCAATAAAAAGAAAACTAAACTTGTCCTATTCTCTTTCAGCTGGTTATATCCAGATGGTGACGAGACAGCTGGTGGTGCGAGACAGAGATGGATAAAGGGAGGGAGGGGAAGGGAAGTGATAAAGGGAGATAAACTGAAAGAACGATAAACAAGGATAAGTAAAAAGTAATCTAAACTTGTCCTCTTTTTCAGATGGTCGTATCCAGATGGTGTCGACGGGCCAGCTGGTGGTGCGAGATGTCAGGTCCACGGATACCCAGCTGGCTTTCCGCTGCAGGGCCGTGCATACCCTGACTAGCGCCACTCATGAGTCGGCGAACTCTGCACGTATTTATGTCACAGGTAAGGGCAGGGAAGGGGAGAAAAGGGGGGAAACGGAGAGGGAGTGGGGGAGGGAGAGGAAAGTAGATAAAATAAGAAAGAGGGGGAGAAGAACGGAAAGAAGGGAAGAGCGAAGAAGGAGAGGTGGAAAAAAGAGAATAGGAGAGGTGAAGAAAAGAAAGAAAAGAGAGAATGAGAAAGGGAATGTATGAGAGAAGAAAAAAGAGAGAGAGAGAACGAAAGAGAGAGAGAGAGAGAGAGAGAGAGAGAGAACTGGAGAGGGAAGATTAAGGAACCATACCCTTGTGCAATAACTATCTATTGAGAAAAGATAATTCACTTTAATAAAACGGATAATTTCGATCATTTGCTGCCAATTTCCCGTAGCACAGTATCGGAAAAAAAAAAAACACTATAGCACTACATTCACTTCATAGCACTCCTTCGTGATTAGTTCCGTATTCTAGAGTTAATTACATGTTACAGCACAGCACTCAAGCTAGACAGATGGCAGATTTACGCCGAGTTAAAGTGAACAGAGTATAGTTTTGAGTAATTGGTCTACTGCAGTCATTCTTTTATGTTCCTATTTTCTGAAAGGAGAAAATTATGGGAAGAAAAGATGAAAATGGAGGAGGGAAAGGAAGGGATAAGGGAGGAAAGACGGAAGAGAGAGAAGGATGGATAAGGAAGGGAAGAAACAGGAGAGAGAGAGAGAGAGAGAGAGAGAGAGGGAAAGGCAATCTGGGAATGGGAGGGGAGGGATTAAGGGGGAGAAAAGAAAAAAAAAAACAGTGAAAATACGAGCAGAATGGATTTTTTTTTCTTTAGGTCAGTCAATATCATCCGCATCTGCATAGAGGAAAGAGAGGCATGAAGGAGAGGAGGAGGAGGGCATGGGGGGAGTAAGGAGGGAAAGATGGGGAGGAGGGAGGAAAGAGGAGGAAGAAGATGAGACATGTGGGGAAGAAGGAGGCACAGGGAGGGTAAGGAGAGTCAGGAGATGAGAGGGAAGGAGGAGAGGAGGGGAGGATGATGAGGAAATGATAAAAACAGAAAGAGGAAAGAGAAGTATTTAGAGAGGAAAGAAAGTACAGGGAGACGGGAGAGTAAGAGCAGCAGGGAAGGAGAGTGACGAGAGGGAGGGAAGGAGTGAAGGAAAATGAAGAAGTAATGGAGGGAAGGAAGGCTGAATAGTAAGAGTCTGGAGGAAATGATGAGGAAGGAATGGTGAGGCAAGGGACAGTGGAAAAGTAGGGAAAAAGGAGGAAAGAACAAGGAGGGAAAGTTGAGGAGGATGGAAGGAGGAAGGAAAGAGGGAGGGAGTGAGGGATGGAAGAAGTGGAATCTGAGGAGAGAGAGAAGGGAGTAGGGAGAGAAGGAAGAGAGAGGAGAGAGAGAGAGATAGAGGAAGAGGGAAAAAATGAAGATGAGGAAAGGATAGAAAGAGAAAGAGGAAATAGAGCCATGTGGGGAGGGAGGATGGCGGAAGGTGAGTAGAGGGAGCAGGGAAAGGGGGGAGACAAAGGGGAGGCAGGGAGGGAAAGAATAATAAGAGACGGAGGGAAGGAAAGAAAATGAGTGAAGGAGGGAAGGAAGGAAAATGAGTGAAGGAGGGAAGGAAGGAAGACAGGGAAAGGAGGAAGTCAGTGGAAGGAGATATGGAGGGCAGAGAAGAAATTGAACAAAAAGGACTGGAAAGAACTGAAAGAGATAGAAACAAGGACGAGAAGGTGTACAAAAATGAAAAGCGTTGTTTGTGTGAGGAATTGGACAAGGAAAGGGGAGGGGGGACAATTTGACGTTTGGACAAGGAAACAAAGGAGATGGGAAACTGGAGGAGGAGGAGGAGGAGAAGGAGGAGGAAGAATTAGACGAAAAGGAGGAGGTGGAAAAGAATGAAGAGGAGGAGGAGGAGGAGGACAGGGATGAAGATAATTATGATGATAATGATGATGAGGAGGAGGAGAAGGAGGAGTAAGAGGAGAAAGAGGAAGAAGAGATAATGGAGAAGAAGATAGAAGAGGAGGAGGAAAGGGGGTGGAGAAGGAGAAAAAGAAGAAGGATTGAGGAGTGAGAAGACAGAGAGATATCGGAATGAAGCTGCCAAATCCGTCTGGTTCTGGGTCACAAAAAAGTGAGAGAGAGAGAGAGAGAGAGGAAGGGATAGTGAGGGAGGGAGGAAGGGAAGGGATACTGCAGAGGTCAAGGAAGAGAAATGGAGACAAAAGACCATGTCCAAAGGGGGTGAAGGAGGAGGAGGAGGAGGAGGAGAAGGAGGAGGTGGAGGAGGAGAAGGACGTGGAGGGGGAGGAGGAGGAGGTGGAGGAAGAGGACGAGGAAAAGGAGGAACAGGAACAGAAGGAAAAGGAAGAAGACGAGGAAAACTACTAGGAACAGAAGAGGAAGAGGGCGAGCAGAAGAAAAATGAAGAGGAGGAAGAAAAAAATGTGTGAGAAACATTATAGCAAAAGCAGGCGAGAGGGAAAAAGAAAGAAAAGGAGGAGGAGGAGGAGAAGAAGAAGAAGGAAGAAGACCAGAGGGGGATAAAGTAGCATGAAGAAGAGAAGGAAGCAAAGAGGGAGGAGAAAGGAAGATAAGAAGAGGGAAAAGGAGGAAGAGAAGAAGGAGGAGGAAGAGGAAGGCTGGAAGGAGGCGAGAGAGAAGGCGGAAGACAAGGAGGAGGAGGAAGACGGATAACAAGATGGATAGCAGGACAGTAGAGAAGGTCAGTAAGATCAAGATAGATAGATAGATAGAAGCGAGTAATGGAGAGAGAGCGAGACAGATGAAGGAGAGAAAAAACAAGGGAGATTGAGATGAAGAGAGGAGGGGAAGGGGGAGAGGGGAGATGGTCAGGGAGAGAGTGGAGGAGGATGACAAGGGGGGGGAGAAGGAAGACCTAATAGAGAGGGGGGCATATGAAATGTGGGGAATAAGAGAGAGAGAGTGAGAGAGAGAAAGAGAGAGAGAGAGAGAGAGAGAGAAGGGGGGGGGGATAGTACTGCATAAGGACAGAGACGTTGCAATACAGAATTGATTATGCAGAAACTGGGTTGGGAAGGAAGTGGAAGGGGTTGGGGAATGGGGAAGGAGAGAGAAAGATAAGGAGGTATTAGTTGTAGGCCAAACAGAGAAGAGATAAAGGGGATGATAAAGGGGAAGAGAAGTTACGAGGAAATAGAACTAGAATGAAATACAAGAAGACGACTTGGGGAGACAGGAAGTTAGTAAGGGAGGGAAGGAGGGTCAGGGAAGGAGAAGGGAAGGGGTAGGGAAGGGGAAGGGAAGGGGAGAGTAGTTCGAGAGCAGGTGAAGGGGTACAAAGGGGTACAAAGAAAAGCAAACACCAAACAGTCCTAATAACCCTTTCTAGTTTGTTTGTAACCGAGAAGAAGTTACTAGATCTAATTATATAAGTTGGAGATTAAGACGATAAAGCAAGAATGAGAGAAAGAGGAGGAAGAGGGGAGAGAGGGGATGAGGGAGAGAGAGAGAGAGAACGTATAGGGGAGAGAGAAAGTGAGAGATTGAAGGGGAGAGAGTGGAGAAGGATAGGGTAGAAAGGGAATGGGGAGCGGAAGAGAAAGGGAGTTCGGCTATTTGAGTCCAAGTAGAGAAGGAAGAGGTATACAGATGGGAAGAGGGGAAAAGAGGGAGAGAGAGAGAGAGAGAGAGGTGAGGAAGGGGGGAGAGAGGAGGGAGATGGGAAGGGGAGGAGAGGAAGCAGATGAGAGGGCGCTTATGAAGGAAAATTACAGGACGGGGAGGTGGGAGGAGACAGGCAACGTATGGAAATGAGGTAAATGAGGTGGAGGAAGGGGGAGAAGAGGGGTGGAGGAGGTGAAGGGGGAGTGGAGGACAGGACGAGGAGAGGCAAGGGGAGAGAGCTGAGGTGAAGAGATTGGAGGAAAGGTGAGGTAGATCAGGTGGATGAGTTGAAGGAGAAAAAATACGAAGGGAGGGAAGGAGAGAAGGGGAGATGGAAGAAGTATAAGAGGTTGAGAAGGAGAGAAAAAAGGAAGATGAGGAGAAGAAAGGAAGAGAAGGGGTTGGAAAAATGAGGCGGAGGAGGGGAGGGCGAAGTGTTGGAAGAGAAGAAGAAGTAATGTGATGAGAGGAAGAGGGAAGATGAGGAACGGAGGAAGGGAAAGGAAGGAAAAAGGAGTTGAGAGAAAGTGAAAAAAAGAAAAACAGAGTGCAGCAAACAGCAACAGACCTTTTAGTCCTTTTGAGGCTTTTACAGTTCTTTCATCGTCACTTGACTTTCAGAGTTCCTTTCTTTTGCGTTGTATTTCATGAAGATCAGTGGCAGAAAAAGACAAACCCTACATTTCAGTGTCGATCTCTTGTTACCCCACAGCAAAGAAGATAGAGAGATGGCAGTTTTAGGCCAAGTTAGAATAAAAGTAGTATAGGTAGAGGGTACGGTATAACTAACGCAACTCCTCAATGACCATAAGACAAAGATGGCAAAGCAGGAAAAGACAGAGCTGGAGAAGGGAAGGAATGGCTGTATAGATGGAAGGAGGGAAGAGAGGGAGGGAAATGAGAAGGACCAAAATATAGCGGAGGTGAAGGAGGAAGGATGGAGAAGAAACAAAGACGAAGAGGAAAGGGGGACTGAAGGAGGGAGAGAGGAGGGGAGAGAGGGATGGTAAGATGAAGGAGAGATAGAAGGAAGGAGAGAGAGGAAGGAGTCGTGGGGGACAAGAGATTAATTGGGCGACGTTCCTTCATTCCTTCCCGTTGTTGCGAAGGGAGGGATGGGGAGACGAGAGAGAGGGGAGACAGATGGAGGGAAGGACAGAGGGAGAGAAGGAGGAGAGGTGGAGAGGTGATTAGGAAGGAAGGAGAACAGAAGGAGCGATCAAAAATTTACATGGGTGGAGAGGAAGGAGAAAAGGAACGAGGCAAGGAAAGAGAGGAAGAAAGGAGAGGAAAGAGAGAAGGGGAGAAGGAGGGAGGGAAGGGGAAAAGGAAGGAGGGAAGGAGAGAAGGAGGGAGGGAAGGAGACAAGGAGCCGTGGGGGGCAAGAGATTAATTGAGCGACGTTCCTTCCTTCCTGCCCGTTGTGGCGAAATTCCACCCACCTGTCCCCTTCCCTTGCACACACCCTCCCTTTCCTCCACCTTCTCTCCAACTTTCCTCCACCTCTTCCTTCCGTCCATTTTTTTCCTCCACCACCCCTCCACATCCTTGCACTTTCCTCCCTTTCTTTCACCTGCTCTCTCTCTCTCTCTCTCTCTCTCTCTCTCTTGCTCTCTCTCTCTCTCCTTTTATTTATCCACAATACATGTCTGTAATATCTTTGTCTGTTCATGTCTATATCAATCTCTTCATCTGTCTATCTGTCTCTGGATCTATCTGTCTGCCTATCTATCTGTCTATCTATCTGTCTGCCTATCTATCTGTCTATCTATCTGTCTGTCTTTTTATCTATCTATCGATCTATTTATCTATCTAACTAACCTTCTGTCTAGGATGTACGCGTTAGAAAGTCATCGGCCTTAAAATCTCTCTAGAAGCAAAAGAAACAGCGGGAAAAAAAAGGTCACCTATTGAAACGACTTGCCGACCCTCGCGTCCTAATGATTGTGTGTGTGTGTGTGTGTGTGTGTGTGTGTGTGTGTGTGTGTGTGTGTGTGTGTGTGTGTGTGTGTGTACAAAGTAACTCAAAAAGGTTTCTTCTAATTTCAGTCAGACTTGGTAGAAGAGTCGAGAGCCAGCCAAGGGGTTGAATTATTGTTTTTGAGAATAATAGATCAAAGGTCAAGGTTACAGGGTTAGGTCAAAGTTGCATCTAGGAAGAACAACCTAAACCATTTTTATTCAGTATGCTCCAAACGTAATGAAAGGGTTAAAGATACGGCAAAAATAATGGGATTTAATTTTTAGAACAATCAAAGGTCATGGCCACAGAGAAGGTCAGAGTTCGATGTGTGTGTCCTTGTGGAAATAAAATAACTCAACCCATTTTGATCTAATTTAGGCCAAACTTGGTGGACGGGTGGAGTACCAGATAGGGGTTAACATTTTTATTTTAGAACAGGTCAAAGTTCAAGGTCATACGGGAAGGGCAACTTACAAAATATTTATACGATTTTTACTAAACTGTGTGGAAGGGTTCAGGATAAGGTAAGAGTAAAGAGATTTGATTTTGAGAATAAGTAGTAAAATGTCAAGGCCACAGGGAAAGAATGGCGTGATTCGGTTTTCAGAGCAGTATGTCGAAGGTCAAGGTCGCAGGGCAAAGTAAATTGTTCGATCCTTAGACCAGTCGATGGGCACGGGTACTATACGCTCTGACTACGCCTACTTGTTATGATTTTTTTCTTCTACCACTGGGAAAGCCTTCTTATAGTGAAAAAGTTAATGAAGACTATATTTAACTCTCCCACGTCGAAAAGCATCAAACAATATGAATTAAGTAACATACATTCCATTAAAATTGTTTAGGAAATATAAAGAGTATTGCTCTAGTCTTCGTATCCTTCGAGAAAAAATGTAGCCAAAAATAAAAACCCAATGCGAAAAAAAAGGTAAACTCTACGGAAACGACCAGCCGAGTTTCACTTACTATCGAAAACTTCTTGTAAACAAAAGAAAAGTCGCCCTGATACGAAAATCCCCCTTTGATCCGCCCAACTTTGCAATCGCTTTTTCAACCTAAGTCCTTTGATCAATAAACGGGATCTGGGTGGGAGGCGGCGTTGAAAGCGAACTCTCGGTAAATAATAAAAATAAAAGTGGGTAAGAGAATGGAGTGGATTAGAGTGGGTGAGAAAAAGGTGGATGAGTAAATAGAGTGGATAACGAAAGTAGGGCAGATAAAACAGTGAATTAAAAGTGGATAAAGAATGTGGATAAAACAGTGTGGATAAAAGGGGTGAATAGAAAAAAAGGTGGATTAAGATTGAGTTGATAGAAATAGTGGATGGAGAAACAGTGCATAAAGAAGCTGATTGGATAAAAAAGGAGAATGCATAGGGAAGAAATGGGGGAAAAATTAAAAAAAAAAAAAACAGTAGAAGAAAATGATAAAAATTAGAGTGAGTAATAAAAAAGTGGATAGAAAATAGAGTAGACAAGAAATAGTCGATAAAGTCAGGAGATAAAAAATAGTCGATAAAGTAAGTAGATAAAAAAAAAGAGTCGATAAAGTCAGTCGATCAAAAATAGAGTCGATAGTCAATAGATAAAAAATAGTCGATGAAGTCAATAGATAAAAAAATAGTCGATAAAGTCAATAGATAAAAAATAGTCGATGAAGTCAGTAGATAAAAGAATCGATAAAGTTAGTAGATAAAAAATGGTCCAGAAGAAGAGAGTGGTAAAAGGAAAAATATATGATCCATTTTCTTTCCCTAGCGTCTTTGGAATACCTTTAAGAAGTCAGGGGAGAAGGAGATGGCATTTAAGGAGGCTTTGGTTTTTCTTAGTGTTATTGGTTTATTCCTGACCACTTCAGTCCGAGGATGCCGTTTTTCTATTGCTATATTTTGCACTAGCTGATGCATTTTATTCTCTTATATTTATTTTTGCATTTTTACAGTTAGAAATAAAACATGGAAAAATTGTAAATTTAATCTTTTTCACAGCACCCTCCATAAACATTTAAGTATCAGAGTCCTTATAGTTATTTCACTCTTGCTTGACCCAGATTTTCGTCGTTTTGCAGCTTATATAATGTAACTCAGTGGGGAGAAATAATAATACAGCCCTACGCCCTTTCTGTGGCACTTTTCGTGACTAGCATCATATTAGAGCGTTGATTTTTCGTTACCACTTAACATTCAATATAGAGATATGACAATTTTAAGCCAAGTTAGAGTGAAAAGAGTATAGGTAAGCCAGTTTTGCGTCCTACATTCCATGCTTCTCTAGATCTAAGTTATCACTTATCGAGAAGGAAAAGAAAACAAAGAACATGGAAATATGAAAGTCTAGGATCAAGAGGAGAAACAGAGCGAGCTGGAAAGACCCCCACACAGCTCATGAATACCGGAGAACTCGCACCTTATTACATTTCGTTCCCACCGCCGCTGGAGAAGTCGGTCTCTGGTGCACTCGGCTCTGGGTCATCGGCTTTGGAGGGGGTGAGACGATAGGGGGGTGAGTGAAGGAAGGAGGGGAGGCGGTGATCGTGAGGGTGTGGGGAGAGATGGAGGAGAGGGGGTGGGCCTGAGGGTGTGGGGAGGGATGGAGGGGAGGGGGTGGTAGTGATGGTGTGGGGAGGGATGTGGGGGAGGGAGTGATCGTGAGGGTGTGGGGAGGGTTGGAGGGAAGGGGGTAGTAGTGAGGATGTGGGGAGGGATTTGAGGGAGGGAATGATCGTGAGGGTGTGGGGAGGGATGGAGGGGAAGGGGGGGAGCTTCTATGGTGGAGTGGTTGTTTTGCATGGGCACATTTTCTTGATAAATTAATTGAAAATAGTTAAATATAAACCGATTTGCCACACAGCGTATAAAAAAAAAATGGTTTCCTTAGTTACGGGAAACTGTTTGGCTTATCATTCGATGTAGAGTCACCTGAAGGCAGCACTACATCGAGTGAGTGGATGATGGACACCCCTATTCACCACTGACCATAAATATATCTGTGTAAAAAACTCGACCCTCTGGAAAAACCGACTGCCGAGTTTATCAGGAACCTTTAATCCCTTCACATCGATGACGCCCTCTCCATATTAACCCTTTCGCTGCCATGTATCTAGTGTCAGACGGTTTTATTCGACTAGGAGAAATCCCACCGCTGCCAAGTCAAAATCTGTATAATTGTTGCTTTGATCGAGACATAAGATTTTTGCGTTTTATTCCAGCTCAAGCAAGGCGATTTTACTCAGAGAACAACTGTACAGACAGGGGTTTAATCTGGCATACTCCCGACGATTTTATTCAGCTTGCGAGAGGCCTTTGCGTATTGCTGAGGGATTAAAAGGAAGTTCCATTCATTTCCATACTCATCATCATCATCATCATCATCATCATCATCTAATCTACGGTGACGATATTGCTCCTTCGTTCATGCTGCTAACTGTTGGTGCTAGAGAGGGTCGCCTTCTCGTGGTGGCACCGATATAACCGGGGGAATTCATTGCCTGGTTATATAAGAATCCCTCATCAACTCCCAGTCCCCCAAAAGGAGGATGGTAGACTGCGGGAGAAAGGCAACTTCAGCCTGTAGTCCACTGGGTTCACGTTACAGATGAACTTAGGACTACAACTACTATTATTACTGCTCTCCTTATTATCACCAAGGCTTTTCTTTTCAATCCCAGGAGGTCATCTCGAATGAAAAGGTTAAATAATACACACGGATATTCACCGGAGGCTAATTTACCACTCTGTTTGATGACCTTAATGTGACTCCCAATTTAGATCAGTTCATTTGTGCTGGCGAGAATAATGATGTTTGAGGAAGGAAATGTCGTCAGAAAGTAGGGAAATAAGTCATTCGTTTATAAATCCTGGAATTCTGGTGACGTCGGATTTGTGTGTGTGTGTGTGTGTGTGTGTGTGTGTGTGTGTGTGTGTGTGTGTGTGTGTGTGTGTTTATTCTTGCTTTTTCCAGACGATTTTTTTCAGTTTAAGAAAGTCCTTTCGTACTGAATGGGTTTATTAATGCTATATCTAACCCCCTAGCTATAAGAGTCTATCCTGAGTTTAGAGTTCAAGAAATGGCAAGAATATAATAAAATAAATCGCCGGTTGAATGGCACCACGGGTATACACGGGGTATGTGGTGAAAGACGAGCTCAAAGGCGGTGTTCTGGTTCTGCTAGGAAGCTTACTAACACCTCTTCCTTACCGATTTATTTTTGAAACTGCCCCGTTATTGTAGTCTTGTGTACTGTCCTGCAGTCTGTGTCGACATTAAAAAGATAAAAGAAGAAGAAAATAAAAAGGATGTTAATGGGTGGTCTTGAAAATAAATCGTCAAGGATGAGGTGTTAGGGAGATTTCTTACCCGACACGCATACGAACCTAAGTCTTTCTTGTCGTAGTTAGCAGGTGGGATTTAAATACTTACCGGTACGATAGGTTCTCTGTCGTAACTTAGAATTGTATTTGGAGGAAGGACTAGAGACGTGGTGATATACTTTCTCCTTTCCTTGTTCATCCTAGCTGTGATTTGCTTTTTGTAGGAGGTACAGGAGACAGGGGAAGACTTGGCCCTCTCCCTCCCTTGTCCCCCCTGCAAGAACAAGGCCAAGATATGACGGGGAATCGCTCGTGAATGTGTTCGAGACTCCCGCTCCAGGATTCGAACTCCAATCATGACAGACATCAAAGTGGGTGCCGGTGATATAGTGCTTTTTTTTTTTTCTTTCTTTTTTTTTAGGCATTCTTGCCTTCGCAGGTTGTAGGATCTACTAAAGACATACAGACTCTGAGGCTTGTATTCTCTTCCCGGTTAAGGAAGCTCTCCAACACCTTCTCCTAAGCGATTTATTTTGCTTGTTACGCCTGGCTATTCTTCTCCGTGTCACATAAATTGTTCTAGTTTTTCCATCCTCTGAATAGATATCGTCCAAAAGAATGTTAACCAGCCATATGCAAAAATTAATCACAAAGGAAGAGGTGGTAGGGAGACCACCGAAAATAAGGGCCTGGTATACATAAACATAGACATTACAGCACTTCGACTTTCAGATACATCACTCCTCCTACAGATACCCCTTCCCCATTTAAGCTTCGCCAGCATGGAGAAGGCTTGAATTCTGGTTGTCACTCTTCCAAGGAGGTCCAGTCTTACAGTGAATCTAATTTGAACTTATAAAGATGCGCATACATACTGGGGACGGATAGTTCGAGATATGAAATGCATAAACCAGGGCCGGTATTAATAAAAACTTCTAGGAGTACTCCTAAAATTACTACTAAAAATGGTTGTAGCTGAGAGTTGCTTCTAAAGGTTCCTTCTAGACTCGTAGCAGTAATTTCGCTCCTACAATGAAGTGTTACCAACACAAAGAATCTCTGCTTAATATAATAAATTACCATTAGAAAGCCTTAGAGTATCAGTAAGTAGTTTAAAAATGAAAAACTAGTTTTTATGTATAGAAACAACATCTATTTGATCATATATTATGATTCTTTACGAATGTCGATAAAATGGATAAAATGTAAATACATCGTGTGGTCAGCTGATCGTGCCTGCTACCATCGGGGCATTGTGTGTACACGTGGTACAGTGACCGTCAACAATGGCACAATTTCAACATACCACGGCTGCAGATAAATTCCGGAGAAAGAGAAACTGGACGGAGGAAGAGTGTCTCGTGCTGGCAGAAGGCATTGGAGAAAGAAAAAGAATTATAAAGGGGAAATTCGACCCGGGGAACACCTTGGACATGAAAAAGCATCCATGGGCTGAGATTGCAAATGCCGTGAATTCTGCTTCCTCTCATCCACTTTCTTGCCAAATTCGGGCATCATGTGTTGATCCAGGCCACCTTGCAACAACATCCAGTATTTTATATTCACTATCAAACGCCAACTGAATGTTCATGCTGTGGTAATTTTTCCTATTCACATACACTTCTTCATACTGGTTTGGTGCCACAATTCGCATGAGTCCCATCAGTCACACCAGCTACCTCAGGAAAGCCAGCAATTCGCCTGAATTTTCTTTCAGTTCTTTGTAGTTCAGGGAGTGTACGAGGGAACTTCACAAACCTCTTAACAATGTGTGGAGCAGTTAGAGCATAGAGTGTTTCCGTTATCACATTGCTCACTGATGGCTGCGATGGTCCAAAGTCATCACAATTACACTGCTGCATTTTTCCAGTTGCAAGGTACCTTAATAGTATCAACACTTTCATCTCGGGTATGAGAGGATGGTTTCGATGTGTGGGCCTTTCCAGTACATCTCTTACTAAATCAGTAATTAACAGAATGCCCTCACGATCGAAACGGTACCTTCTTACAAGTTCTTGATCATCATATTCCATGAATGCATCCTTCCGAGCTCGAAAATTTCTATGTGGTGGGTGGTGTCGGTCAGCCATGGTCTATGTTGTCTTGTCTCTTGGTGTTTGAGGGACGCAGCTACTGTGTTGACTGTCACCAAGAGCCATACTAACTCCTTAAAAGTCCTTGTGGAGGACTTTTACTTTTTAGCGATTTTACGAGTAAACTTAGGAGTTGAAAGTAACTTAGGAGTACTTCTATAAGTTAGGAGCCAAATATCACTTTGAGAGGAACTTTTTACTCCTAGGAGTTTTTATTAATACGGGAAATGATCTTCTATTGCGCTTGGAAATATTTCACCAGGTGTGTGAAAACAGGTAAAAGAAAAAAGCTAGGGAAATTAGACACTGAGAAAACAGGAGTGCTGATAAAAAAAGAAGAGATAGAAAAGGAAGGCTGACAGAAAACTACAAAGCTAACATGATGAGAAAAAGTGGAAACAGGAAAGAAAAAATAGAAAGAGGTGTATGAAAAAAGAGAGGGGATGTGAAAATGACAGAGTTGTGATTCTGGGAGAGGGAAGGAGGAAATTCTCACGAGGGGAAATTAAGGAGCAGAAATAGAGGAGAAAGGTGAAGGAAATTGAGCAAAGATAGAGGAAGTGGCGGACGTGGTGGAGGAGGAGGAGGAGGAGGAGCAGGGGTAATGGTGGAGGACGAGAGAGGAAGGAGTGAGTTGGATGGAGGGAAGACGAGTGCGGGAGAACGAGAGAGATATGAGTTTGATGGCGGAAAGAGGGGAGGAGGAGAAGAGAGTGAATGGGGAAGAAAGAAAGAAGTAGGCGATGGATAAGATGAAGGGAGGGAAATGGGATGGGAAGATGAATGGAGGAGGACGAAAGAGGTAGGGAGAGAGCTGGAGGGAAGGAAGTGGGAAAGGGGAGAGGAGGAAGAGGAAGATTTTGATATGGGGTGGGTTGGAAAAAGGAAATAGGGTAGGGGATGAAGGAGAGGACACGGGGAAGGAAGAGAGAGGTAAAAGGGAGGTTTGGAGGGAGGGGAGAGGGGATAGGGAGGAGAGATAATGAGGAAGGAAAAGAGACTGGCGATTTGTGAGCAGGAGGGAGGGAACTGGGGGATGTGGAAAGAAAAAGAGAAAATAGAAAAGCAAGAATGTGGCAGGGATGACATGAAGAAAGGAAGTTGGAAGATGGGGGAGTAGGGGAGGCGAGAGATAAGGAGAGGATATGGGAAGGAAGAGGCAGGTAGGGAGGGGAGAATGGGGAAGGGGAGTTGGAGGCTAGATGATTGCGGGCGGAGGGTGGGGGTTGGCACACCACTCTGGGCAAACGACCAATCAGTGGGTAGTGCCCGATAAGACACTCCCCCCCCCCCCAACACCACCCACCCCTATTTTTTGGTGCATCTTCCTTGAGTGTCGCGCATCAGGCCGCCCCCCTTTCCAATCTCCCTTCACACTGGCCCCCCACCCTCCATTCGTCCTTCACACTAACCTCCCAACCCCCCAATACCCTGTCACACTTGCCCTTATAATAGATGATCTCCAATAATGGTAGCATTTCTCTCAGCTGACCCAAATCGTGTGCTTGTGGTGTCAGAGCTTTATTAACGGTGTAACTGTGACATTTATACCAGTCCTGAATGAGGCAGTCCTGGTATGAAAAAAGGGAAAAAGGAAGAAGAAGTAAAGTTAACAAAATGAAATAATATACGCGAAATATATAAGCAGGGGGAAGGAAAATGTGAGGGAAAAGGATACTAGGATAAGGAAAAATAAAAGGATACTGAGAGAGAGAGACACACACACACACACACACACACACACACACACACACACACACACACACACACACACACACACACACACACACACACACACACACACACACACACACACACACACACAGAAATACACAAGCATAGACACAGAGAGAAACTGGTCAACAGAGAGAGAGGAAGGGTTATGTGAACATGGAGAAAGGGAATGCAAGTGTCGTCTCTAAGGGATGGAGAAAGATGGGGGGGAGGGGAGGGGGGGGGCAGGCGGGGGAGAGTGAGAGAGAAATGGTGGAGGGAGAGTGTGTGTTTGTGAGGGATGTGGCGACAGATGGATGGATAGATGGATTGATGGATGGTGGGATGATTGGTGGCGTGGATGGATATATAGATACATAAATATTTTGATTGATTGAGGGATAGACGATAGACAGACAGCTAGATGGATAGATGGACTTTATGAATAGGTAGACAGACAGATATTTGAATGGATAAATATGCATAGAGCTAGATGTTTAGATGAGTCCATGGATAGATGAATAACGAGATGGATGGATGGTTGATGGATGGAATGACAGGGATGACGTGTTTGCTGAGTAAAGTAGTAGGAGATAGCAGCATAGTGAAGAATATAGGAGGAAAAGGCACTGGCAGGGGAGAAAAAGAACTGGAGAGATAGTGACAAGGTTGAAAAAGCAGGGGAATGTCCGGGCAGGGAGGAAAATAAGGGGGACAGACGCTGGTAGAGATGGCAGTTGTAAGAGACAGGGTGGAGAAGGCAGAAAAATGTAAAGGTAAGAGTGGAAACTGCAGGGAACAAGCACTGACAGAGGTGAAAAGGCAGAATGGGGACAGGTGAAGTGAAAGAGGGAGCGTAATGCATTCATAGATCGATAAACCAAGAAAAAGGAAAGGGGAAGAGATAAGGAGGAGGAAGAGACAGAAACACTGGAATAGAGCATGGGAGAGGCACAGGAAGAGATGAGAGGGCAGAGGCGTTAGAGAGAGGGGGGGAATATGGCAGAAGAAAGAGCAAGGAAGATATTGCGACTAAAAAATGCAATAAATGAGACAAGAAAGAGATAAGGAAGCAAATGAGGGACAGTGCCAGTGTGGAGAAATCAAGGCAAAAGTGGAAGGGAAAGATAACGACGCAGAAAGACAGAGTCAGAGTAGGGAAGGCTAGGGAAAGCAGTGGGTAGGGTGGAGAAAAGAAGGAAATGGGAAGGAGGGATTAGGAGATTGAAGAAAGACAATGGTAAGGCAAATAAAGCAAGGAAAGGGTAGGGAAGATATAAAAGGGAAGAGAAAGAGGAAAGTGGGAGAGGAGAGAGAGTGCCAAGGTGAATATAGCAAGGAAACAGTAAGAGAGAAATGAAAGGGAAGAGGTATAGCTTAAAAAGCAGAGGAGAAGTAAAAAATACAGGAGAGATATAAGAAAAAAAGGTAGAAGAGAGAGAATTGGTAGAAGAGAGACAGAAAGATCAGAAGAGAGACAAAAAAACAGAAGTGACAGAAAAGGAAGAAGAGGAAAGGGGAAAAAAAGACAGAAGAGATAAAAAAAAGCGGAAGGCAGAAAAGACAGAGGAGAGATAGAAAGGCAGAAGAGAGACAATGGCCAGGGGGGTGAGGAAGGCAGGGATGGTCTCAGTTCTAAATACTGGTTTAAATTTGGCAGGGAAGAAGATTTATGAAGGCAATATCTTACACCCTTTTGGTCCTGCTCTATTGTGGCAACGGGGAGGTGGTGGTGGTGGCGGTGGTGGTGGTGATAGTGGTTGTGGTGGTGGTGGCAGTGAGATGGTAAGGGTACACTGTATGTGGTGATGGTGGAGGTGATGATGATAGTGGTGGTGGTGAGAGTTGTGGTAATATTGGTGTTGATTTTTATAATGGTAGTGATAGGTGTGGTGGTACTGACAGTCATGGTGGTAGAATATGGTAGCCGTGGTGACAGCGGTATTGGTAATGGTGATTGTGGTGGTGATGGTACTGGTGGCGGCAGAGGTGGTGGAGATAATGAAAGTGGTATTTTATGATGATGGCAGTAACAGCAGTTGGGATGGTGGTGGCAGTGATTGTGATGATGTTGATAATTAGTCGTGGTAGAGGTGATAGTGGTGATGGTGGTTCTGGTGGTAGTGGTGGTGGTAATATCAATAGTGGTTGTTGTGGTACTGGTGATATTGCTAGTGATGGTGATGGCAATGGTGGTGATAGTGATGGTGGTGATACTGGTGGAGGAGGAGAGGTAGTGATAGTTGTAGTGGTTACAGTGGAGAGGGTAAGAATGATACTGATGGTGATGGTTGTGGTGAATAGCGGCAATGATGGTGGTGATAAAGATGATGTTGGTACTGATGATGGTAATGTTGGTAGTAGAAAGAGAACCGTCAGAGTGATAATGATGGCGGTGATGATAGAGATTGTCGCGATGTTAAGGACGGTGTTGGGAGTGAAGGTGATGGTGATGGTGATAGTGATGGGAGTGATGTTGGCCTTGGTAAAGATAGTTTGTGATAGATGTGACTCCACATATCTATCAACCTGTCTATCTGTCTATCTACTTTTGTATCTATCTACCTATCTGTCTGTCTGCCTGTCTGTCTATCTGTCTATCTGCATATCTCTCATTTTCTAAATAAGCACTTGTCTATCTGTCTGGCTCTCTGTCCACCTATCTATCCATCCATCCATCTATCTATCTATCTATCTGTCTATCTATCTATCCATCCATCCAATATCAGAACTTATCAACGGTCCCCTCTCCAAAAATAACTTCAACCTCCTCTATTACCACTCATCTCCACCTCTGCCCACCAATCCAAGTCACCCTCCCACGTTTACTGTTCATTCACTCCCTCCATCTCCTTCTTGGTGACCGTAAAGGTGATTGTGATGGTGATGGTAATAGTAATGGCCTCACTTTCACTCATTTTCTTCACTTCATGTTCTTTCTTTTCACTCCTCAGTCTCTTTCTTGACCTTTCCACCTTTTAACTTCTATTTGGCCTCGTCAGCTTATGTTCTCTCTCTCTCTCTCTCTCTCTCTCTCTCTCTCTCTCTCTCTCTCTCTCTCTCTCTCTCTCTCATAATTACTATCATTCACACTCTCACTCCACATTTTCTGTTCACTTTGCTACTACTCTCACTCCCTCTCACAAACTCCACCCAGCCTCCCTCGCAGAAGCTTCGCGAAACTCAATTAATGTTCACTCCAACTTTGATTCACTCCTTTTCTCACTCTCGCCTCACTCTCACGTCTCACATTCACACTTCGCTCACTCTCATTCTTCACAGTTATCAAGAGTTCTGTCCCTTCACTCACTTTCATTCCAAGAGAAATAATGGGAGACTTATTCAGTGGTCATGTTCACACACTTTTCACTTTCTAACCATGCCTTACACATCTCAATGTTCACCTTCACTCCCCAGCCTCTCACCTTCACTCCCCACTCCTCACCTTCACTCTCCTTCATCTTCACACCCTCCTCACATTCACTCCCCCTTTACCTTTACTCGCCCTCACATTACTCCTCCTTACCTTCACTCTCCAACCCTCACCTTCATTCCAGTGCTTAAAAAAAAAAAATCCTACATTTTCCTTTCGCTTTCCCTTCGTCTCACCACATCATCTTCATCCCTCAACATCTCATCTTCACATACAAACTTACACTTTCACTTCCCATCTCGCTCACCTTCACTCACCGTCACCCAGAGAAGCATTCTACAATCTCATTTCATTTTCCTCCTCACATTTCCCTTCGTCCTATCTCATCACTATCACCTCTCAGCCTCATTTTCGCTTTCCAGTCTTTCATCTTCACTCCGGATCTTTTCACCTTCACTCACCTTCACCCAGGGAATCATCCTACATTTCCCTTTCATTATCCTCTCACTTTTTTTTGTCTCACATTCTCGTCTTCATCTCTCAGCCACTCATCTTCATCTCCCAGGCTACACCTTCACTCACAAGCCTCTCACCTTTGCTCACGTTCCTACTCACCTTCACTCACAATCTTACCTTCACTCACAATCATACTCACCTTCACACACGATCCTACTCACCTTCACTCAGTCTTTTCACCTTCACTCCCGATCCTACTCACCTTCACTCACAATCCTACTCATTTTCACTCACAATCCTGCTCACCTTCACTCACGATCCTACTCACCTTCACTCACAATTCTACTCACCTTCACTCACGATCTTTTCACCTTCACCCCCAATCTAACCAAAGCATCGTACATATTTTTATTTTTCTCTCATTTTCCCTTCGTCTCTTCTCGTCTTCACACCTTAGCCTCACCCCCAATCCTACTCACCTTCTCTCACGATCCTTCTCACCTTCACTCCGGTCCTTTTCACCTTCACTCACGATCCTACTCACCTTCACTCACCTTCAGTCAGAGAAATATCCCAACAACTTGCTCACTCGCGCCAAAAGTTGAACTCGTGCACAAGACAAGTTAAAATTCTGGCAATGCAGATTTAAACTTGCTATATTCACAGAGACGGATTGCTGGGGAGTTTTGGCTCGCTTTACTCTCTCTCTCTCTCTCTCTCTCTCTCTCTCTCTCTCTCCAAATAATCAAGCGAAAACAATATGGAAATAATATTGTATATGTATGACTGTCAGAGATAAACACACACACACACACCGCTCGCTGGTGCAGTGGTAACGTTCTCGCTTGCCAAGTGGTGGACGGGAGTTCGCGCCTCGCTCAGGTTGCGAAAAGTTTCACTGATGAAGTGGGTGGTTACTGTCCCCCTTGAGCAAGGGGACGGGTGTGTGTTTGAAGGTCACAGCCTTGCCCTTAGATCGGACTATATGAGCTCTCAGCTCCCTTCCGGGAGGGTAAAAAGCTGACGATCACGACCATCAAGTGATCCTGACCGACCCGGTGAATTACACACACACACACACACACACACACACACACACACACACATTCATACAGAGGGAGAGAAAGGGAGAGAAAGAGGGAGAGAGGGAGAAAGAGTGAAGAGAATGGGGCGGGGAGGGAGAACATCAGAGAACGAAAGAAAACGGGAAACGAGAAAGAGCACGCTTATATTAAAAGTGAAAAAAGTATATATATTCAATTCACGATTCACTTTCCAAAGGAGAGAGAAAAAAAAATACGAAGGTAACGAAATCAGAGTCTCATCTAAAACTCCAAGTGTGTCATACAAGGCTTTGAATGAGGGAGAGAAATTTATGTAGGCTGTTATGTAAGGTGAAAATAGGTTAGTTGGCGCTGAATTGGGGCTAGTGAAGAGAGTTAGTAGGTTTATTACTCTCTCTCTCTCTCTCTCTCTCTCTCTCTCTCTCTCTCTCTCTCTCTCTCGTAAATCCTCCCCTCTTTCCAGCTTAATCCTCTTAATTCCTCTCTGCTTCGCCCTCATTTATTCTTCCCTCTTCCTTCTCTCCTTCATCTTTCAATTTCCATACTTTTCCATCTTTTTTATTTCTTTACCCTTTTCTTCTCCCTCCTTCCCTTCCGTCTTCCTTCTTTTTTCTCCTTTATTTTCTTTACTCCCTTCCTTCCTCCTGTCTCGTTTGTTTCCTTCCTTCCGCTTCATTCCCTTTTTAATACGCTTTTTTTCCATACTTTTTCTTGGCTTTCCATTATTTCCCTTCTTGTTTTCTGTGGCTCTTTTTCGTGTGTTTATATTTTTCTCATTTTGTTATTTCCCTTTTTTTATTAATTCCTTTTAATTCTTTTCTTAAGCTGATCTATTTTTGTCTTGCATCTTTTTTTCCGGTTACACTGTTTCTCTTTTTCTCGTTTCTTTCCTTTTTCTGTTTGTGTTTGTGGTTTTCTTTGTCTTGGTTCTTATCTTTCCCTGTCTATTTTTTCATGTTTTCCAGTGTGGAGTAAAAAAAAAAGAGATGAGACAGAGATGAATGAAAGAAAGGAAACACGGTGGGGGAGGGCGGGATGGGAAACAGATGTAAAAATAAAAAAGAGGAGAGAGAAATCATGCAGGAAAAACTGATAAACGACGAAGGTATAAAGAACGCAGGCAACCAAGAAAAGCAAAACAATGAGAGAGAGAGAGAGAGAGAGAGAGAGAGAGAGACCCTTCCCCTCCTCCTTCTTCCTTATTAGCCTCATTTTTTCTCTGGGTTCCCTCGTAAGCAAACATTTCCGTCAGCCTATCTCATCTGTTCCTCTTGTACCTTCCTCCTCATTTTCTCCTCTCTCTCTTTTCTCCCATTTCATTCCCGTTGCGTCCTGATTTGCCATTTTTCTTCTCATTCAGCAATTACTTTCCTTATTTACTCTCCCTCTGTTTTTTTTACCATTTATTTTTCTTTTCTTTGTAATTTTTCCTTTTGTGTCCTGTTTGTATTTTTTTACTCTCGTATCATCAGTTCATCTGTTGCTTTCCTTACTTGCTGCCTTTGTTTTGCCATGTTCATTTATTCCTTCCTTTTCTATCGTCTCTTCTTATCTTCTCCACCTAGTCATTTTTTGTTACTTTCACTTTCACCTCTCACTTTATTCTCTCACTTGTTATCTTTCACTCTCTTCTCTTTTTCTCTCCAATTCTCTTGTGCCGTATCTTTCCTCTACTCCCTCCACGTCTTCTCCTTCTTCCATATTAGCATCATTTTTTTCCCTCTCGCCTTTCTCGTAGGCAGACATTAATGTCAGCTTATCTCTTCCATTCATTTTTTATTTCCCCATTCTTCTTCCACTTTCTTTTCTATTTTCAGCCTGTTCCTTCTATCTCTTATTTATTTTTCCACTTTTCGTCTCCTTTCTCTTCTGTTTCCGTCTTTTTCCTTCTATCTCTTCTTTATTTTTCCACTCATCTTGTCCTTTCTCTTCTATTTCCAGCCTATTCCTTCTCCCTGTTCTTCATTTTTCCATTCTTCTTTCTCTTCTGTTTCCTTTCATTAGCTCTCTGCGTCCTAATTTGCTTTCTTTTTTCATTTATTCAGCCGTTCTTTTTACTCTCCGCTGTCCTTCTTTCTTTTCCTTTTCCATTTCTTCTGTACTCTCTCTGTGTCTAGCCATTATCTTCTCTATCTCCACATCTCCTCAACCTACCCAGTCTTTCTTTTTCTCCTCACTCTCTCGCTCCTTCTCCTTCGCCTCCTGCTCCCTTGTTCACTTGCAAAATGTTTTTCCACTTTAATTCCCTCCTTTTGTTTTCATCCGTCATCTTTCTGATCTCTGCTTCTCTTTCACATTCCTAGTCTCTCTCTCTCTCTCTCTCTCTCTCTCCCCTCCTCCTCCTCCTCCTCTTCCTCCTCATTTCTCCTCCTCCCACATTCGCTTCATATTTTTTTCCCAGCTCGTCTTCCTCACGGTCGAGCATCCACCTCATCTTATTAAATTCCATTCGCCGTGATCTTAGGGGAAGGGGAGGGGGAAGACCCAGCTCTGAGTGACTTACCTTTCTTCTCAGGGGATATGAAAAGATATTCCCCTGTATTACCCTTCCGCAGAATATTAGTTGCTGAATTCGGCGTGTAATATTGAAAGGAAGATGGAAAATAATTGTATTGATGCTAAATGAAAGGGTTATCCTTATTTGTGGAAGTGTGAAAGATTGGAATAATTTTGTCTTCTGTATTACCCTTCAACAGAATATTAGTCATCGAATTTTGCGTGTAAGAGTGAATGAAAAATGGAATGTTTTAGCTCTCTTGTTCTAGTAGTTGAAATGGCGATCTTTCTGTGTGGAAAAATGAAAAGATGGATGTCTCTCTCTCTCTCTCTCTCTCTCTCTCGTCTTGATGCTGTAGGTGAAAAGACCAATCTGTTTACGATCTTACTATATTGTAGAATTCTCCGTGCAAGATTGACAGTAAGTGAGAATATTTAGCTGTCTTGATGATGATGAAATGGCTGACTTTCTGAACAGGAGACTGAAAGAACTGAGCAGTATCTGAGGCGTCTTGGATCTGTAGGTAAAGTAGCCAACTCTCTTACCGTCTGCGTGAAAGATTGAATTTATTATCTTTCTCTGTGGAAGATTTAAAAAAAAAAAAAAAAAAAGGAAAATGCGCTACCTATCTTGATGCTGTCTATGACTTTCTGCATGGAGATGATCTGATTTTAATTCTACTCATCATTATCATCGTCATCATCATTATCATCATTATCGTCATCATCATCATCATCATCATCCAGACCTCTTTTCCCAGCTAAGAATGATGTGAAGTAGGGTCTAGAGAGCGATGAAAAAACAATGGTACGAGGAGAACTAGCAAAAATCTTCCCTAATAAGTTGACCACACTCTCATTCACTTCCCATTCAAGCCCCCGGAATCCTGACTCCACCTCACAGGCATAAGCATCCACATTTATTCCTTAGCCACATAAGTACAGTATTAGAAAGAATAATACAGGAAGGGAATGAGTATAAAGAGAAATCCTAGTGTATTTATGCATTTTTGCAGATTATATACATGTAAATCTAATCATCGTTACTCCAGTCGTAGTGTAAAATATTGGTATCTGACAGACGTCATTATCGAAGTTATTGTGTTTCGATCTTTGTTGGCATTTATTATTTATTATTATTAAGAACTCCGCTTTCTGTGGAGTTCTTATTGATATTGTATTTTTTTTTTTTTAGGGGCGGGGGGTAGATCTAGAAGGCTGGCATTCCAAGACTGTTCGAGATAGAGACTTGAAATTTTCAGGAGTGATATATCTTGGCTGCAGGCTTCTTTGGCACAATTTTTTTCCCTAGCATTAGCTTCGCACTTGCACCCTCTGTATTATTTTTTTTTCAATTTTTGCTCCTGTGAATCAAAAACTTGTTTGTTTTTTTAGTTAGTTGTTTTCCGGGGAGGGGCACTAACCCTCCGCCAACCCTTTTAGTCGCCTTTTACGACAAGCAGGGATACTGGGGGAGTATTCTTGAAAACCCCCCTACCCCCAGGGGGTATGTGGAGAGGATGGAGGGTGAAATACTGACGAAGAGAGTGTATGTGAGTGAGGTGGAGGGGGGAAGAGGGAGGGGGAGGCCGAGGATGAGATGGAGGGATGGGGTGGAGAGGTATATGAGAGAGGGGGGTGTGAGTTCGGAGCAGGGCAGTGAAATGGCGGGGGACAGGGCGACTTGGAGGCGATTTGTTTGTGGCCACCCCAAACGGAATTGAGGCGTCTGGCAATAGATAGATAGATAGAATCAAAAACTACTAATCGATTGCTCTGCCAATGTTTCAGTATGTTGTGGTCAACATATGCTAGTACACCTGGGTATTGATACTGATATCCAACAAATACTTTTTGAGATATTGAGGGAAATCAAAATGGCCGTCTCATGCCTGAAAGTGCAAAATCAGAAAGTATTTGGCCACTTTTGACCAATCTCGATGGAAATGTAGTGGGTCATGAGTGAACATGATCTGCATAGTATGAATGGCCTTGACCTTGGTCATAATAAAAGTTCCATAATATTAGGTCTACAATGATAAAAATATTTTCACCTGGAATATGAATTCTTTGAATACTGCTTCAACAATTTCAGAATTCTAATTCTAATTATTATTATTATTATTATTATTATTATTATTTTTATTATTATTGTTGTTTTTTATTATTGGTGTTATTTTCGCTGACGATCCTTTTTTTTAGCCTTTTTTATTACTATTGTTGTGTCCCCCCCTGTGGCGGGGGGGACACAACCTGACCGCACTATGGGGTGGTACTACTACTCTGCGGCCAGGTTGTGTTAGGAAGAATACTGCCACCGTATTCCCTGCGTGTCGTAAAAGGCGACTAAAAGGGGCGGGGTGAGGGGACTAGGGACCCCCTCCTCTGTTTTTTAGTTCCTAAAAAGAGACAGGCCAGAGAAAGGGATGGGGGATGGAGTTATCCCCGTACCCTGAAGATTGGGTCTATGAATGTGCGTGGATGTAGTACAATTGAGGCTAAAAGGGAGGAGATTGGGAGAATGTTTGTGAGAAGAAAGTTGGATGTGTTAGCTTTGAGTGAAACGAAGATGAAAGGGAAGGGGGAATCTATGTTTGGAAGTGTGAATGGAAGATTGTCAGGTGTTGATAGAGGAAGGGCAAGAGAAGGTGTGGCCTTGTTAGTGAGTCCGGAAGTACAGCAGTGTGTGATTGAATGGAAGGAGGTGTCATCGAGACTGATGTGGGTGAAAGCGAAATTTGAACGTGAGTTGTGGGTGTTTGTGAGTGCATATGGGCCTGGTAGTGAAAGGGATGAACAAGAGATTGAGTCTTTCTGGAATGATGTTGATGAGTGTCTGCAGAGTTTTGGAGCGAATGTGAATGTGGTAATGATGGGAGATCTGAATGCTAGAGTGGGAAATGTAGCAGTTGAAGGGGTAGTTGGTATGCATGGTGTGCCTGGAAGAAATGAAAATGGGGAACGAATGATAGCGATGTGTGTTGAGCGAGAAATGGTGATTGGGAATACGCTGTTTGAGAAGAAAGATATTTATAAGTATACATGGGTGAGACAGGAGGGTGGAAGGGTTGTTGATAGAGCCTTGATGGACTATGTGGTTGTGTCTAGGAATGTAATAGGAAGATTGTTGGATGTGAGAGTTCTGAGAGGGGAGGGTGGAGGTATGTCTGACCACTACCTGGTGGAGGGAAAGTTGAGAGTAGGTAAGAGATGGGTGAGAGCTAGGAGGGTTAGGTGTGGCAGGGAGGTTTTGAAAGTGAGTGAGTTGGATAAAAGAGAGAAAAAGATAGAGTATCAGGAGAAATTGAAAGATAAGTGGAACGCAGTGAAAGATCGGGAAAATGGCAGCGTGGAGGAGGAATGGCAGTTGTTTAAGAGTGCTGTGGTGGGGCATGCAGAAGAGGTGTGTGGTGTGAGACGTGTGGGTGGTGGTGTAAGAAAAGGAAGTGAATGGTGGTGCGAGGAAGTAAGTATGGCTGTGGCTGAGAAGAGACGGGCATATGAAGTGTGGCTGCAGAGGAAGGATGAGATGTCATATGAAAGGTATAAGGAAAAGAGGAATAGAGCGAGAAGGGCTGTGCGTGATGCTAAAGTGGCAGCAGATGAGAGGTGGGGTAGGCGGCTGACAGAGAATTTTCAACAGAATAAGAAAATGTTTTGGAAGGAGGTGAAAAGGGTGCGAAAGGGAGAGTCTGGGAAGGAAGAACGAGTAAAAGCAGAGGATGGAAGGATGTTAATTGAGATGGATGCAGTAAGGAAGAGATGGGCAGAGTATTTTGAAAGATTGTTAAATGTAGAGGAGGAAAGGGTGGCTGAGATTATGGCGGATGGAAGGGTGCAAGGAATAAATGTGTTGGGAGAGTTGAATGATTCTTTGATCACAAAGGAAGAAGTGGAGAAGGCAGTAAAGGATATGAAAACAGGGAAAGCTGCAGGTATGGATGGGTGTGCTGTGGAATGCCTGAAGGGTGGTGGAGTGACTATTGTTGACTGGTTAGTAAGATTGTTGAATGTGTGCTTTGAGAAAGGTATGGTGCCAGTTGACTGGGCAAGTGCTTGTGTGGTCCCGTTGTATAAAGGCAAGGGTGATAAGTATGAATGTACAAGTTTTAGGGGCATAAGTCTGTTGAGTGTTGTAGGTAAAGTGTATGGTAGAGTGTTAATTATGAGAGTTAGAGAGGGTACAGAGGGAGTGATTAGTGATGAGCAGTGTGGCTTTAGGGAGAGGGAGGGGATGCGTTGATCAGGTGTTTGCTGTGAGACAAGTGTGTGAAAAGTATTTAGCAAAAGGCAAGGATGTGTTTTGGGCATTTATGGATTTAGAGAAAGCGTATGATAGAATTGATAGGGAGGCTTTGTGGACTGTTTTAAGATTGTATGGACTTGATGGTAGGTTACTAAAAGGGGTGAAAAGTTTTTATGTAAATAGTAGAGCGTGTGTAAGAGTGGGAAATGCTGTGAGTGATTGGTTTCCCGTGAGAGTGGGGCTGCGACAGGGATGTGTGATGTCGCCTTGGTTGTTTAATATTTACATGGATGGTGTTGTAAGGGAGGTGAATGCAAGAGTTTTAGGTGGTCTGAGTCTGGTAAATGTTGATGGAGGAGAGTGGAATCTGAAGCAACTGCTGTTTGCAGATGATACTGCACTGGTGACTGATTCAGAGGAGAGATTGAGACAGTTGGTAGAGGAGTTTGGAAGGGTGTGTGAAAGGAGGAAATTGAAAGTAAATGAGAATAAGAGTAAAGTGATGAAGTGTACGAGGTTGATAAATGGTAGGGGGATGAATATAGTTTTGAATGGTGAGTTGCTTGAGGAGGTAGATTGTTTTAAATATCTAGGGTCACATGTTGCTGTGGATGGAAGAATAGATGCAGAAGTGAAGTTTAGAATAAATGAAGTAGGAAAGGTGCTGGGAGGAATGAAAAAAGTGTTTAAATGTCGTTCGCTTAGAATGGATGTAAAGAGAAGGCTGTATGAGGGTGTTGTGGTACCAACTGCATTATATGGGGCTGAAACATGGAATGTGGGTGTAGCAGAGAGGAAAAGTTTGAATGTAATGGAGATGAGATGTCTGAGGAGTATGTGTGGAGGACGCGTATGGATCGAGTGCGAAATGATGAAGTGCGAAGGAGAACTGGAGTTGTTCGGGAGATGGCTGGTAGAGTTGAGCAGAGGGTGTTGCAATGGTTTGGGCATATGGAGAGAATGGATAATGAACGATTGGTGAAAAAGATAACTAGATCTGATGTGAGAGGTGTAAGGCTGAGAGGGAGACCACGAATAGGATGGATGGACAGTGTGAAGAGAGCGCTGGATGCGAGAGGGATGTCTGTTGAGCAAGGAAGAGTGGCTGTGCGTGACAGAAATAAATGGAGAGAAATTGTGAATGAATAAGTGATGACGCAGCCCTGAGGGGATATTCTCCCGCATTTGGCCTGATCAGCTAGTCAGGTCAGGTGCGGGTAAGGGGATGGGTCTGTTATGATGTGGCAGGGGTAAACCAGTTCTGCTGTCGGGCCCTGCTGCGGATGTCACTGATTGCATTGCGCAGTTGACCCTTGTGCGGTGTGATGCGGTGAGGATCTGTCCGTTCTCCCCTTTGGGGCTAAGATGCGAATGAATGTGTTTGAATGGATGAGTAAATGGAGAGTGAGTCGTCCTGTCTCGGCTACCTCCCTTTCCTTGGGGGAAGCAGCCTAGGTATATAGATAGATAGATAGATTGTTGGTAGTAGTAGTAGTAGTAGTAAAATTTTTGTTGTAATTGTTGTTATACTTTTGTTCCCGGTACACATCATTAATAATAACAAATATCATTAACAGTCTGCTACATTACTTAACCTCTAAACTACATAAGTTATCGGTCAGTAAGTTTTCTCAATCCGTTTTCTTTTAATACACTAGACAGGTTTCCAACAGTCTTCTCCGATCCAATTTTCTTTTTTACGGCCTCTCTTCTCTCGGTTATGGTCGCCTGAAAAGATTTGAACTATTTTTTCGTGTAGGAGTAAGATTTTTTTGCCCGTAATCCATCGAACCCCATTTTACTTTTACTGTCTGTCTGTCTATCTGTCTACCTGTCTATCTATCAATTTATTGCCAGACACTGCATCCTGTATGGGGTGGTGCCAGAGTACATCCAGGCATTTCTGTCCCTACTCAGTAATGATCTTTCTTACTACTATATAAACATATATTCATACATACATACTGTACATGCATACATACATACATACTCGTACATACATGCATACATACATGCATACATACATACATATATACATACATACATACTCTCAGGTTATCTTTCCATCTCACTCTCGGTATCCCTCTCCTTCTCCTTCCTATCACTTCACGCTCTCCTAGTCGATCTTTCACTCTCCATTCCCTCCAGAAGGCTGAATCACCTTGGAGTATTTCTTTTTTCCTTTCATTTCCCACATCAGTCTGTACACACATCCTTCACGAATCTCTCTCTCTCTCTCTCTCTCTCTCTCTCTCTCTCTCTCTCTCTCTCTCTCTCTCCTTCCACATGCATTTTTTTTTTTCTTCACAATAGCTTCTACAACACAAGCATTTTTTCACGAATCTCATTTACTTATATCCATCTACCTTCTGTGTCGGTCACATCAGTTTCGAACCAAATTCTTCCTCACGAATCTCCTCATTTATTCTTCTATCTCTTCACGTTCTTCCATAGTCACTTCTGAGATAATATGTTCCAAAATTTTCTCACATGTTCCATTATTTTCTCCCATAAAAATGAACTATTGTCAGGAAATTCAAAATCCCAACGCACTGAACCAAACAAGCAGTCATTCCAAACGCGCGCCCCTGACAAAGCATTCTTACCCGGCAGTATTTTGCGCCAGCTGACATTCTTTTATTTTTGCCCCAAACACGGGCGACTGTAATACTATGCAATCACTCTGCAATTTCCAGGCGTGCGTTTGTTGCAAGCGTGCACTGGGTCGCAGCCCTGTGTTGCCTCCGCATGATGCAATTACATATATTAAAACACGCTTAAATCCGGGATCCGAAGTGGCGACTGTTTGCGCGCGCTCACTGTAAACAAACGAGCATCAATCAGGCCCGGCCAATTATCTGCGTAATCTGATTGTTTAATGGTGAGTGTAATGTTTATTTTTATTTATATTAGTGCCGGACGATGAAATAAACAAACAGGGGCTATTTATCCGGCCGTAGTAAAGACGAAATTGATGCATTTTTGCACTTAGCGGTGTCGTGCAATAAGTGACATGAGAGTTAATTTTTCACCATAAAAACATCAGTGCCATACTCATTTCCACTTACGAGGGGACAAATTTACCCAATGACTACTATGGTCTCTTATTGTGATTTAGGACTACCCATGGTGATAGTAAGTAGGAAGTTTATAGTTACCATCTTCCACTGAAAATACAGAAAAAAGATATATTTAAAAAGTCGCCTAATACTTCACTCCTGTAAGCTTCACAATTAGAACATGTCTGCTTACTATCCTCCCTGAAGCATCAAATTAAAGTGTATCATCTAAGGCCAGAGAGGTATACCTAGGCTCTTCCAGTATAGCTAACACGAGGAAGGTAAGCAGGAGAAATATTACCCACACTTTTGTCCTTTAGTGTAGGACTAAAAACCCAGTGGCTGGCCTGTGCAACACTCGCAGGCGGGGGATTCATTCATTTTTAAAAATCAGAGGTCTGGGTAGAGACAACTGGAAATGCATATCTCTTCTATACAATGACATTCCCTTCCCTTCCTGTCTTTAAGGTGACAAAAAGAGTGGAGGGCCAGCAATCTTCTCCTTGTAGGGCGAGCCTTGAATAAAGAAAATGGACAGAAGGATAAGCCAGAAGGGATGTTGGGTGAGGTTTAGGCTGTGATGTTTGAGTATGTGTGGATGTGGTGATGTTCGTGAGAGGTGAGAGATAGCTGATGATACTTTTGTTTTTTAAAGAAATTTGGATATAGTGGATTTGAGTGAAGTCAAGCTGAAGGGAGAAAGGAAACACGCTTTGGAATGTTAGAGAGAGAAGTTTGGAGGGGCTGGAAGATTAAATGCAATGGAGAGTGATGCAATACTGATGAAAGAGGAGTTGTGGAATTGAGAGAGAGAGAGAGAGAGAGACAGAGAGACCTTCCCTAGTCAACTCGAGAACATCAGTCAGGAGCAAAGTTATCCTGCCTAACTTAATAATAACTTGACTTGTGAGCACTCTCTCTCACTCTCTCACTTTCTTTCATTCGGATTTTCTCTATTCAGTTCTTGCTTTTTTGGTAGGCAGATGTGTATTCCTCTGTATTCTCTCTCTCTCTCTCTCTCTCTCTCTCTCTCTCTCTCTCCCGTCCAGTCCCCTTTTCTCTTTTTTCCTTTCTTCTTTGTTCCTAATATTTTCTTTACTCTCTGTTTATATTAAACTTCCTCTCCTTTCTACCAACATCATCATTACCATCATCATCATCAGCACCGTACTTCCCACTAACCTAGGGATCCAGACAGGAAGAGAAAAGCACAAAACTAGGAGAACTATCAACAGACGTCTCAGTAAAAATGGGCCACACATTCATCCACCTATTATTCAAGCCCCTGGAATCCTTGGCTCCATCTCACAGGCCAAGTGATCCACACAAAACCGCGCTTTGTAATGGCTGTTGGATGAACATAATTTCTCAGGCATTTTAATAGCAGTATTAGTAGTAGTAGTAGTAGTATCATTAGCCTTTCTTCCTTGGTGATTATTTTCCCTTATTATGTCGTCTATCGTATGCTACATATTAAAAAACAAAGTTCACTATACTTTCTTCACTTTAATTTGACCCATAATTTGTCATGTTTTACCTTAGTACTCATAACGTTGTGGCAGAATAAGACAGTGCTACGACTCTGCACCCTTTCTGTAGCACTTATTCGTGACTAGCACCATAATCTAATGCTTTCCTCCTCTTGTAGCTCAGTATTCGAAATTGAGCGATGCCAGTATTACGCATAATTAAAGTGAACAGAGCGAAGTAATGAACGGTTGGACACAGCTTCCATAACATCGTTCATTATCATCATCATCATCATCATCATCATCATCATCATCATCGTCATCATCAGTATTAGCTATCATTATCATTATCATTATTTGTAGCCTACAAACTTTGATCATCGTTATCACCATCATCTGTACAAACTTCCATCATCACAGTCATCATCATCATCTGTATTGTCTTTTGGCGCCTTCATAAGAATTAGCTCAGAGTTGGATGAGCTTCTAACGGTGATGATTGTCATAATTTTGTCTATTTCTTTGCTCTGGTTTCTCCTGTGTTTTCTTATATATTTTGTGCATTAGTTTTCCACAGGTGTCTCTCATTTTTACCTATATTTTGGGCTGTAGCTTCATTTTCTCCTATTATCTCATCTATATATTGGTGCATATTCCTTTTACGTTCTCTTGATTTTTTTTTTTTTTTTTCATTTTGATATGTATGTTTTGTGCATTTCCTTTACTCTGCCTTGTGCATATTCCTTACTCTGCTTTGTGCATTTCCTTTACTTTGTTTTGTGCATTTCCTTTACTCTGTTTTGTGCATTTCCATTACTATGCTTTGTGCATTTCCTTCACTCTGTTTTGTGCATTTCCTGTACTCTGTGTATTTCCTTTCCTATGCTTTGTGCATTTCCTTCACTCTGTTTTGTGCATTTCCTGTACTCTGTGTATTTCCTTTACTCTGTTTTGTGCATTTCCTTTACTTTGTGCATTTCCTTTACTCTGCTCTGTGCATTTCCTTTGCTCTGCTTTGTGCATTTCCTTTGCTCTGTGCATTTCCTTCACTCTGTTTTATGCATTTCCTTTGCTCAGTGCATTTTCTTTACTCTGTTTATTGCATTTCCTCCTTTACTTGTAGTCCTTATTTTCTCTAATATATCCTCTCCATTTTTTGTCACTTTACTTCTTAAAATATATTCCTTAAAGCCTTTATTTCCTTTATTTCTGTTTTCTCTGATGGTTATTCTGTGTTATCCTTACTCGCCTTTCTCCCATTTTCTCTCCATTTGCTTTATTTTCACCCGTTTCCATTCTCGGTTCTTGCACACATTCTCTCTCCCTTTCTCCTGCCTCCCCTTCCCTCCCCAGCCTTTCCTGTCAATCTTTCCCTCACCATCTGTCTCTCTTTTTAACTCATCAATCTCCGTTTCCAGCTCTCTCTCTCTCTCTCTCTCTCTCTCTCTCTCTCTCTCTCTCTCTCTCTCTCTCTCTCTCTCTCTCTCTCTCACACACACACACAATTTCCACTTCTCTTCATAACGTCTGGCATTTATCGCATTTTTCACTTTCCTCCCCATTCTCCCCGCGCCTACTTTTCGTCCTTCTCTCACCTATTGTCATTAATCTTGTCAGCTCTCTCTCTCTCTCTCTCTCTCTCTCTCTCTCTCTCTCTCTCTCTCTCTCTCTCTCTCTCTCTCTCTCTCTCCAAGACAAGGACAATAACTTCAGGTTGTGTTATTGACTGAAGACGGGCCAGTGTTCCGGGTTGCACTGTGGCTCTTGATAATTTAGTCTTGTCTAGTGAAGTCCTTCCGGGTCGAGTAATAGAAGGGAATGTTACTCTTGAGAATTGAGGATCATCATCATCATCATCATCATCATCACCTCCTTCATCATCGCTATCATCATCACCACCACCTTCACCATCATTATTATCATCACCACCTTCATCATCATCATCATCATCATCATTATCATCATCATCATCACTATCATCATTACCACCACCTTCATCATCACTATCATCATCACCACCACCTTCATCGTCACTATCATCATCACCATCAACTTCATCATCGCAATCATCATCACCACCACAGTCATCACTATCATCATTATTACCATCATCATCATTACCATCATCATCTTTCTCACATGAAGTGGAAGGAAAGAGGAAACAGAAAGAGTAACGACCCAAATCAGGAAATTACCAGCATAGCATCCACCCATATTGATCCACATATCCATCCACTCATATACTGTAGTTTTTGAAAATCTTGGCCCCTTCTCACAGGCCACACAATACACACAAAATTAAGCTTCATAAATGTCCTTGAGATAGAGGCTGACATTCTCGTCGGTTAAGGAAGCACCCTAGCACCTCTTCCTTAGCGATTTACTTTTGGGTATGGCTTGTTAATATCCTTTTGTACGTTATTTATGCAGAGTATGGCGATTTTGGAAGGTTTTATGCAACACAGGTGACAGTAAGATGTAATAAACAAATTAAATAGCTTACGAAAAGGTGTTAGGGAGCTTCCAGAGCCGACAAGAATGCGGCCAAAGCCATTCCGTGAACTGTCTAATAATGGAAGAAAATATAACTCTTGATTTGAGCGAATATTACTCTCGTCCACTAGAAATATTACTCTAGAATGAGGGGAATAATGATGTTGGGTAAGTGAGGGGAGTAATAGCGTGAAAATACTTGGTAGGAAAATATTACACCTAGACTTTGAAAGAATATTTGTGTCGAATATTACGCACTACACCTTGCCTTGAAAAGAATATTAGCGTCAATTATTAAGCACGGAAAACTCCTTCAAGATGTTCGGGAAGATAAGCACTGGAGCACTAAGACAATTACAGTGAAGTACCTGGGAAATAAGCCACAAAATAACTAACTTTAACTAATTCACTCAAGGCATCTAATCCTCCATCTCTTCTAACTCTGTAGCCATCTCTGCCGCGTCTAATAATGTCTAGTACTGCTATTAATATTACCAGTCCATCATTCTCTCTCTCTCTCTCTCTCTCTCTCTCTCTCTCAGGCCTAATCAGTCCACTAGTCCATCCAATCAGACCCCAAACCATAGCTAATCACGTACCTGCCTCAAGGGAGCAGTTTGTATTTGATTAGATGTATGCATGAAAGGCCTTAAGTTATGTGCGTACGAGAGAGAGAGAGAGAGAGAGAGAGAGAGAGAGAATGTTGTAGATAGGAAGGATAGATCGATAATTGATTGGATTGATAGATTGGTTGATTTTGCTAGGTGAGATGAAGTGCTCTCTCTCTCTCTCTCTCTCTCTCTCTCTCTCCACCCGTCATTTTCCCCCACCCCCCTGCTAATTACCCCCATCTGGGCTCTAATATTGGTTAATTCATCAGGCCCTAATGACGCCTTGCCCTTCCGTCACCTTCCCTCCAGATCACCATTAATTAGGTGTAATTTCCTCAGCGCCTTGCCTCACGTTCCCTGCCTCACCTCCAGACACTTTATTCATAAATTTTTGCAAATAGAGGATTAATATATATATTTTTTTAACATTTTCCTTTGTCTCATTCAGCTACCAAACACCTCATAGCCAGGACTAAATGAAAGTTAAAGTGAAAAATAAGACCAGACTCAGCGAAATCAAATAATAATATACTACTTCTGTTTAGGTGCCTTATCGTAAGACGGGTTAGGTTCCTCTACGATTATTTCCTTTGGGGTGTTGTTCTGTTGGGCTTAGAAAGTTTAGGTCCGAGGGTGGCGTGGCCTGGGTTACGTAGGTAGGGGCTTGTCAGGCATGCGAGTAACGGTGTGGAAAAATATGGATTCACTGTCTCTGTTGTCCTACTCAAGCTCTCTCTCTGCTCTGTTGCCCAGTGGCATGTATAAATAAATAAATAAATAAATAAATCTATATCTGTCTGTCTATCTATATATCCATTTATCTATCTGTATGTATATATATACAAAAAAAAAAAAAAAAAAATGGCGTCAGGTGGGGTTCAGAGAGCATGGAAAGCGGGTGCTCAGGTAACTGGGTTAGGCAGTCAATCACTCACCATTCACGCCTCTGGAATCACTGATATTGGCAGATACAACGAGGCTGCGACAGGAAAAATAAGAAAGCATCGTCATTTACAGGCTTTCAATTTCTCATTTTTCCTTTGTAACGGTGTACACAAAGCAGTTACAGGTTGTCTACACCCGTGTCCTTCAGATTTACTGTTTACCGTTTACCCCAGTAGCATCACTTCTTGACTGTTATAGATCATTTGATGCCGTGTTATTGCCCTGTTCCATACCTGCCTGCCCCCATTCTGGATGCATAGTCTATTATCATTCAGTATCTCACAACTATCCTTCGAGCTTCATCTTGGCCTCCCCTTATATTTCACTCTTTCTGCCTCTAATCTGTACATCCTTATCAGTCTTTCATCATCCACTAACTCCATATGTCCATACCACTTGAACACCATACTTTGTCTCCTTCCACACCTCTGTCTTCTAATGTCATTTATCACCCAGTCAAAACAGTCTCACTTCACATTTTATAGAATTTCCACTTCATTTTCAACACTTCTACTCTTTTCCAGTCTCTTGCCTATTGAAAACCTTGTCCAGCAGTATTTATCCATTACCCAAACTCAAGTTCCTGGCCTTAAAAAAAAAAAAAAAAAAAAAAAAAACATCATTGTATTCCTTTCAGACCTCAGTATCGACTCTTTCTTCTAACATCCACCCACACTGATCTTCATACCTCCATCTATCATCCAACCTTGTCCCTTCCACCTGGTTTTTAGTTTTGTCAGTAACAGTGGTAGTAGTAACAATAATAATAGTAATAATAATAATAGTAATAATAATAATATTAATAAATCACTGAATAAGCCAGAATTACAGCTTGATCTTGAACAGCAGGAACTTTATACCAAAAACCCACCTACTAACCCCACACACCCCAGACTCCTCGAAATTCCAAGCTTCTCTAATTATGCAAAAACCAGTGGACAAGCGGATAACGTAGGTAAACCCCCACAAATACCGTGTTATTCTGGGAGTTAGGCCAAACTTTGAGGAACACTAAAAAGAAAATAATAATAATGTTTAGAGATTATTGTGTAGTTTCCCCTCTTATCGGTCTTCGTTTTCTCTTACCCCTTCATAAACCCGTCTCTCTCTCTCTCTCTCTCTCTCTCTCCACCCGAGTCCATCCACCAGTGTGTTATGGGCTTCGTGATAAGAACATAACCTCCCAAGGACCTCTTCACCTCGAGTTATCTCTACCTCATGTCTCTCAGTTATTATCAGATTCATTGGGTTTTGATGCTGATAAGAGGGTGTATCTCTCTCTCTCTCTCTCTCTCTCTCTGGGTTAGGCTTACATGGCTTTGTTATGGCTGTGTTATATTTGCCTACCTGTGTTACCTTAGTGCTATGTTACGAATATACTGGGTTATGAAGCGGTAAATTAGGTCAGATTGAAGGCGTCATTACTGTGTTATGTATGTTTCCTTGCATTATCGCTGTGTTATATTTGTTTGTCTGTGTTACCTCTGTGTTATGTTAGTGATGGGCTGGGCTACGATACTGTTAATATGGTGTATCGAAGGTTTGAGAGGATGTACAATTACCATGTTAAGTTTGTTTCGTTCTTACATGGCTGTGTTAAGTCTGCTTGGCCGTGATAATGCTGTGTTATATCTGTTATCTCCTGTGTTTACGTACCATAATTATCAGTGTGCTGTGTTAAGATGTGTAGGTCTATGATGGTGTTAAAAGATATCTTAGGTCTCATTGGTGATACCGCTGTGTTAAGATTTCTCGGCTCTCCTGTGTGGCATGTGTTATGTTTGCTTGGCTGTGTTATTGCTGTGTTATGTCCTGGTGTATACTGCGTTATGAGGCTCCATCTCAGGTCTGAAAGGATGTGTTATCGTTGGGTTATTCTTCATTGGGTGTGTTATCTCTGTGTTATGTTGGATTGGGAGATGGTGGTCACGTGGTTAGAGAAATTGTGGGCTGTCCAAAATGGAGTTAGTTCGATCCCAAGCTGTGTGTGTGTGTGTGAGAGAGAGAGAGAGAGAGAGAGAGAGAGAGAGAGAGAGAGAGAGAGAGAGAGGGGTTTGACAGCCTGAGATGTGAGATGGAGAACAAGGCAGCTCTTATTATTGATATTTCTCTCTCTCTCTCTCTCTCTCTCTCTCTCTCTAATATCAATAATAAGAGCTGCCTTGTTTTCCATCTCACATCACAGGCTGTCAAACCTCTCTCTCTCTCTCTCTCTCTCTCTCTCTCTCTCTCTCTCTTTCTATCTATCTATCTATCTATCTATCTATCTACCTGCCTATGTCTGAGAGGGAGAGAGAATGTGTGTGTGTGTGTGTGTGTGTGTGTGTGTGTGTGTGTGTGTGTGTGTGTGTGTGTGTGTGTGTGTGTGTGTGTGTGTGTGTGTGTGTACGCTAGTGACAGTTTCAATTACGGAAGAACTGCTATGAAGATAACAAAGACCGAGGATCGTAGAGAGAGAAACATATAAAGTCCTCGTGCGATTTTATGGAAAGTCTGAGAGAGAGAGAGAGAGAGAGAGACATATCATACAGTCTCCATGCGATTTTATAGAAAGTATGTGAGAGAGAGAGAGAGAGAGAGAGAGAGAGAGAGAGAGAGAGAGAGAGCATATAACACACCGCCCCTGTGCAATTTTGTAGAAAGCCTGGACCGGCAGGAGAGGGGCCACTGTGTATTGGTTTGTGTATATCTGAGGTCACATGGAATGCATCTCAATACTCTCTCTCTCTCTCTCTCTCTCTCTCTCTCTCTCTCTCTCTCAAACATTAAAATGCTCTCTCGCAATTAATTTCCTTGGGAGTCATTATCAATTTTTACCTCCTCAGATTCTTGCTTCCTCCATTTTTTTTTTTTTTTCGAATTTTTCACATCCTCATTTTTCCATTGTTGTTCCTGTATTCCACTTCATATTTTTTTTTTTTTTATTGCTTCATAATGTACACAATCATTTTTTCTCCTGTTCTTTCATTCTACTTTCACTTCTCTTCTCCTTATCCTTCTTCTTTCTTCTTTTTCTTCTACTTCATCATCATCATCATCTTCTTCTTCTTCTTCTTCTTCTTCACCTCCTCCTCCTCCTCCTCTTCCTCCTCCTCCTCCTCCTCCTTTCATGTATTATTTTGTGTTATCGTTTAGCGTCAGGTATTTTTTTCTTATATGTTTTTCTCTTCAAATTCCTAATATTCATAGTTCCACATCGTTTTTCATATTATTTAAACCTTTATCAATCTACTCTTTTCTTCCTTACTTTTCAATTATGCAGATTCTTGTCCTTTTCTTCATTTCCCTTTCACAGAGATTTTGAGTTTTCTTTCCATCTACCATTTCTTATTAGTATTTCATCCATCATTTTTTTTCTCTTTTTCTTTACATCTCTATCTCTCTTATTCTCTCTCTTCTGTTTCTCTGTTGTTCTTCCATACTTTCTTACGAGTCACTTTGTCTTTTCTTTTCACATGTTTTTCTTTTTCCTCTCCAATTGTTTAGGTTCTTACATCTTCAATTTGCTTTTTTTTTTCCCCTTTTCAATTTTCCGCTCCTGTTTTCCCTTCCATTTCTCCTGGTTCATGGCCTCCCGCTTTTTTTTTTTTAACTTCATGTAATCATTTTGCTATGTTTTTCTTTCAAGTTTTTCAAGTTAATACTAATGTACGAGTTCTGCTTCATTTTTACATCTCTTCCTGCCACTTATGAATCTCTCTCTCTCTCTCTCTCTCTCTCTCTCTCTCCTGTAGATTCCAGATTTTTCTTTAAGTATTCAGACTTTAATTTTTCCTCTCTATCTTTCTTTGCTTCCACTTCTCGTATTCTCTTTCGCCCTTGTCTCCTTCTTCCTCTCATCTTTCATTCCCTCTCATCTCTCACTCTGCTTTTATCTCCCACCATCTGTTATTCCCTCACACCTTATCCTTTCCTCCTATTTTTGGGAGGGGGGGGTTGGCAAGCTTTTCTTTATCCTTGGCTTTTGTTGACATTATTTATTTATTGTTTTCATTATTGATTGTCCCTTGTTCTGTTAGTCTGTTTTATGTGTATTTTAGTTTTCTCTTTTTTTTTTTTTTTATTAATCGTCAGCTTTTACTGAAATGAGATGGTGATGAGGGATGCCTTCATGTGGTGGCACTGATATAGCCAAGGGGCGCCACTGCCTGGTTATACAAACACCCTTCATTTCTTTCCCTGTCCCCACAGAAGGAGGATGGTGCACT
The DNA here is from genome assembly GCF_032717465.1 of Coenobita brevimanus. Lineage (NCBI taxonomy): Eukaryota > Metazoa > Arthropoda > Malacostraca > Decapoda > Coenobitidae > Coenobita > Coenobita brevimanus. Next base: position 28,122,770 of record NC_136996.1, read on the forward strand.
GCAGGAGGGCAACTTCAGCCTGCAGTCCACAGGGGTCGCATTTCAGATGAGCCTGGAATTGCAACTACCTGCTGCTGAAGTGATTTATTAATAATCTGTTTCCAACCCATACGTATTCCCTACGTGTCAACAATTGAGTTGGCGGAGGGTTAGTGCCCCTCCCGGTAATACAACCAACTCAAAGACAAACGACCACCCCATGCGGGATTATGGCGTTTGGCGATAGAGTGATAGATACGACTTTCGTATTCTTTTGGAACTGGCTTCGATAATTCGTGTTGTTTTTATTTCTTTCTTGAACTTTTATATATTCTGTTTTGGTACTTGCATACAATTATTGTTTATTCCCTTTTCCCTCATTGGCTTGGTAGATGAGAAGAGCGTGTACTAATTCGCCACGTGTTCAATCCAAGGCAGAGAATTTACTGTCATTCAAGTGCTGCCAGGGACGGAACGTGGTTTCTGACGGCTGAAATGATCTGGAGAACTTTGGGTATCCGAAAGGCACGAAAATTATATAATTAGTTTTTTTTTTCTTGATTTTATAATCCTTTGGCTGGTTTTACTTTTTCATTGTTTTTTAAAATATTATTTCCATTGTTCTAGTTCCTCTCTTCTTCGGGCGCCCTAAAGTTATCTTATATATATATATATATATATATATATATATATATATATATATATATATATATATATTATATATATATATATATATATATATATATATATATATATATATATATATATATATATATATATATATATATATATATATATATATATATCCCATTTGAGCCCGGTGTCCGGAATGTTGGACAGAACTGGGATTTTTCAAGTCTATATAAAGTAGGGAACCCCCGGGTAGGGACCCATGAGCTTCGCGATTATGAGCCGATAGGCGGAGGGCGGTACGCTTAGTACCCACCCGGTGCCATGCCACGCCCGGCACCCCTGGGATCCAATGGGATATATATATATATATATATATATATATATATATATATATATATATATATATATATATATATATATATATATATATATATATATATATATATATATATATATATATATATATATATATATATATATATATATATGTGTGTGTGTGTGTGTGTGTGTGTGTGTGTGTTTATGTAGGTAGGCATCTTAATATCTAGTTTTTCGTGCATTTCTTTGTTCTATACTAAATTTTTTGAACTCACGGTTTCATCCATTTTCTCATCACTTACTATTACTTTTCGTGTTATTTATCCTCCTCTTCCCTTTTCTCTTCTCTCCGTGTGCCAACTTTGCCGTCTGGTCGTTCTGTCTAACTTTCTCCTCCTTTCTCCAACTTTCCTCTTTGACTCTTTCTCCGTGTGTCACTAATTTCTCTCTCTCTCTCTCTCTCTCTCTCTCTCTCTCTCTCTCTCTCTCCAACAAATCGTGAAAAATCCATCTTTCTCCCGTACCGGATTACCTCTCTCTCTCTCTGAATCGTATCTGCATAATCTCATTGGCGTTCTGAATCTCCCTCGTGAGTTGGGATGCAGGCTAAACATGAATGCGCGCTTACAAATGGATCTCTGTCTCTGTGTCTGTGATTCTGTATATCTTTCTCTTGTCTGTCTCTCTGTGCAGCTTTTTCTGTTTATCTCCCTCCCAGTTTCTGTGTTTATCTTTGTCTTCACCTTTCCTTTTGAGCTAAGATGCTGGCTAGACATGAATGCTTGCTCCCATCATGGTTCTGTGTTTGTCTTTCTTTGCCCCTTTGCATCCCTTTCTGTGTATCTCTCTGTTTGTCTGTTTATACTGACATCTGTGTCTATCTGTCGCTGTGTCACTGCTTTGTGAGTTGGGATGCGGGTAAGATATGAAAATTTGCTTACGTCTTGGTTCTGTTTTTCTCTGCCTCTATGTGGCATTGTTTCTGTCCATATTTTTAATTACCTGTTTCTTCCTTTTTTGTCTGTCTTTCTGTCTCTGCCATTGTGGTTTTGGATGCAAGTTAAATGTGGTTTCTTGCTAACCTCTTCGTTTTCTGGTTCTCGGAATATCTGTTTATGTGTCTGTTTTTGTGTATCTATCAATTGGTCTGATTCAGTTTCTGTCTGTGTCTTTGTCTGTTTGATCTGCTTTTGTCTGTCTGTCATTCTTCCATTGCTTATCTGTGTATCTGTGTCTCTCTGTCTCTTTTAATATTATATTCTTTGTATCTTATATCCACGTTTCACTCTCTGTTATTGTCTGTGTCTATCTCTGTCCTTCTCATTTCGTCTGTGTCTGTTCCTGTCTCCTTGTTAATTCTCCAATACATCCTCTTCTCTGATTCTGTCTTGGTCTCTGCTTTTCTTCGTGTCAGCTTTAATTGACTTTCTCTTCAATCCTGTTTACCTGTCTTTGCTTTTATACCTACCTTTTCTTTTTCTGAAACTACTCGCTTACAACTTTTTTCCCCTGTCCGCTTCTGTGTCAGTCTCTGTGTCCGCCCGTCCGTCTGTGTTTCAATATCTGTTCATGCTTGCTTGCAGTATGGTTCTCTGTCTGTCTTGAATGTCTTTGTCTCTATCTCATGCCCCATATGCTTATCTCTCTTTTCAGATGGAATTACAAGCTCATCACCTCGCTCCGTTTCTGTGTCTCTCTGTTACTGTTTGCATATATTTTGGTCTTGGTTTCTGTCTCTGTCACCTTATATCTCTGTCTCGTCATGTGATTCTGTCTCTCGCTGCAGTTACTTATTTACACTTGAATTATCTTTTTGTGTGTTTAAATCTCTCTATATCTCCACGTATTTCCGTGTCTCTGTTGCTTTTTATTCCTTGGTTCCTTAGTTCTCTTCAACTCTTGTAATTTTGTAATAAGAATTGAAGTAATTCTGCTAAGGCTGCCTCACCTGGAAAGAA
>NC_136996.1:28128157-28140657 GCF_032717465.1 Coenobita brevimanus
GATGATTTTGGCTGATCTTATTTTTTATTTTTCTGAGGAACGGGAATGGATCAATATAACAGGATAGAGGAGGAAAGGAAGAAAATATATGAGAGGAGGAAAAAAATACGAGGAAGAAGAAGAGGAAATACTGGAAGGAAAAAAACGGAGATAACATGGCAGAGGATTTACAGAGCTTTTTATATTTTTAGAAACAGGGAAAGGACTCGGAAAAAATAATGAAAAACAGAAGAAAAGTGAAAGAAGTATGAGAAAGAGAAAACAAGAAAAAAGAAAAGAGAGAAAAAGATTTATTATTGGCGGAAAATTTGCAGGGAAGTATTATCTTTTGGGGGAACGAAAAAAAATAATAAAAAACGGAAGAGGACGTGTGGGGAAATGTATGAGAAACATGGAGGGAAAAAATATGAGAAAATGAAAGAAATGGGACGAACATGAGAAAAAGATAGGCAGCTGTATTTTTCATTTTTTGTGATTAATGGAAAAGGTCCGGATATTCAGCTAAACATTTTGACAATTAGATAGATAGATAGATAGAAAGCGTGGGCCACCGTAGATAGTCAGAATATATATTAAACCGCAACTTGAGCTGTACTGAAATTTGTCTGTCTACGAACCATCATCATCATCATCATCATCATCATCATCATCATCATCATCATCATCATCATCATCACCACCACCACCACCACCACTTGGGGGAGGCGGTGGCTCAATCGGTAGAGAGGTGGCCTGCAGTCCTAACGGACCCAGGTACGAATCCCGGCTGGGGCAGGGAACAGTTTAAGGATTTGAATTTCATTAAATCAGGCTTTACTGATCTACCAGAAGACCCGCCGACATGTCGTAAAAATACCCCCGCTAATACCAATACACCAGTCCTGTATGAGACAGCCCTAGCATGTATTCAATATGGACGGTGGGTGTTAGCGCCGAAGTGGTGACATATAGAGGTGTATGGTATGTAGGAGGACTGCTGGGCCTTGATAGCTGGCTGTGAAGCCTATGCCCAGAGTCGGGCACATAAAACACACACACACACACACACACACACACACACACCGACAACTTTTTCTCACCAAAGTATGGGATGGGGTAAGGCCCTGGCCATAAGGAAAGCGAAAAACACGATCGAAGGAGAAAAAAATCAACAGCATGCCAAGTGAAACGGGCCACACACTCATTCACCCAGCACTAAAGCCTCTGGAATCCTGACCCCACACCGGGAATATAATTTACTGTGGCACTAACTTCTGACCCTCACTTCTCGCCTTCCTCTCTGAGCCTGGCTGCGAGGAGGACAGGTGATGCGGTGGGGACTATATTTATCAATTATCTTAAATCCATCTGGCTCCTATGAATCACTCTCAGCTGCATAAAATCGTGTGTGTTAATTGGAATAGACTACAAGAGTTTTTCCCCCCATGAGAAGGTTAATGGTGACTTTACTAACCAATTTGCAGCATGAACAGGACTCCATACTTGTTTACAGTGATCATAAATCGTTTTATTTTTCATTTTTCTGCCGACACCACGACACGCCAGGCCTTTGAGAGCAACGTGAGCTTATCCTGTTTTTGGTCTGGGAAAACTTTAAAATCAACCTTTATTGGACTCAAAACATTAATCCTGCAACACCCATTTTCATAAGGTATACTCCCATGCAACACCCATTTCCACAAGGTATACTCTCGTGGTCCCCCTACCCCTTTGCCATATTAAAGCTCATCCCATCCACATCCCTGTCGCCGACGTCCCATTTCTTTACTCTCCGAACACTCAGTCTTGGACAAAAAAATTAAACCTTCAGTGCACTCCCACTAATCGTCAAACACTAATTTCTTAGGGTATAATTTCCTGCCCCAGCCCCATTGCCCACGAATATTTCAGCCTGTCCCACCCATTCCCTTGCTCACCACTCCCATTTCTCTTAACTATGATGGTTACATAGCAGTGCAAGCGATCGACGAACACTCTTACTCCTATATGATACCTGTATGAGTCAAGATAAATATAGGTACAATCGCCGACAATAATAACTACTCTTTAGACCAAGAATTTTGAACCTCTGACATGATATTCTGGAAAGTTTGCTGGGTTTTTAAGATATCATCACTGCGTATCCAAAGTCCCTGCTCACCACTTGCCTTTTTATCGTTCTGGGGTGGATCAGTATTTATGTCCACAACTGTACAAGCGATATCATATACAAATTAAGTGCGAGAAAAGATAATATCCACTTTCGCCTTTTTATGAAGAATTTTTTACCATTATGAATAAAGGGAAAAACATAGCCAAGCGGTCTTATGCATATGTTAAGCCCAGAAAAGGTCATATTTATTTTGTTCATGAAGTATACGTAGTTGTGTAAATAAAGAAAATGTATATATATATCCAAATAATCATATATTCATCTACAACACATGAAAGTATACTAATATTACCTGTAGTTTCATTAGTATAAGGAAGCTTTATGAGTAAGGGAAAAAAACATATAAACTCTGATATATAGCCATACACAAAGAAAAAGCTTGTATTTTCTCTACCTTGTTTATGAAGTATGTTATAACTGTATAAGTAAAGACAGAAAAATATATCCAGTCAATTGTATACTCACCGATAACCTAAGACAACCTAATATATTCACAAATTTCCTTAAAAAATGTATGGAACCTTTTTGAGTAATGACAAAAATATAATGAACCAATCTAAAATGAAGCTTAAGTTCAAGAATGTTTGTAAATATAATGCGGTAGCTGTATAGGTAAAGAGAGAAGAGTACAACCGAGCACTCTTACACTCAGCTTAAGGCCAAGAAAGTCTATAAATTCGGATCCAAGTTCTCCCCAGACCCACCTCTTACAACCTGGCTAACTTCTCCACTAACTCAGGTAATTTCCTTCCTTCCCCCAGCCCATCTTTTCCTTTTCATCTCATATGCTGGATGACTCCCTCCCCTCCCCTCTCTCTTTCTCTCTGTTTTCTTTTCCTTAGCGGTGTGTGTGTGTGTGTGTGTGTGTGTGTGTGTGTGTGTGTGTGTGTGTGTGTGTGTGTGACCTGCCTATTACAATCCCAGTAACTTTGCTAACTCCCATACTTTTCTTCCGTCCTCCCTCACTTCGTTTTTGGTCTCTTGTAATATGCTGAATGATTCTCTGTTTTCTGTTTTCCGAGAGTGTTCTGTATCTCCATTATTTATCCTCGTATACACCATTAAAATTTACAACATGGGATGAGGTTTATGTACAGTAATGGTTGTGGGATAAAATTTACTTCCATCCTGCATATCGACTATTTCTTTTAATTTCATACTCTAGCTGACTCTCTCTCTCTCTCTCTCTCTCTCTCTCTCTCTTGTTTCTGTGTGAGAGTCTGAGTTTTCATGCTATGCCCTTGTACATTGTTTTTATTGCTATTGGAGCCAAGATTCCAGGGACCTGAATGATGTGTGAAAAGCTATCCGGCCCATCTCGGTGAACATGCTGTTGTTTGTACTCCCACTTGTGTATTTCGTGTTTCGTGGAAAAAATAAGTTCATTTAGACCCAGCATATGTCTAGAAGTTTTCCAGTTATTTCCGTTTATTTCGCCCTGACCATGTATCTCTTCCATTACAGACACGAGGAGCGAATCAGCCCCTCGTATCCCTGAGATGGATTCCCTAGTGAGAGTACAGAGGGGCGCCACGGCCACCCTGCTCTGCCCCGCACAAGGCCACCCACCGCCCTCGATCACGTGAGTATGGCTAGGAAGAAAAGGGAAATTTTGGTTCATAGTCTACGAGGAATAGGAGGCATACCTTCATAGTGCAAGTGACGTAAGAGTCTTTGTTTTATAGTGTAATTGGCATAAGGAGGCTTCTTAGCACCTCTTTCATAGCGATTAATGTTACATAGTACACCTTACATTTTCCTGTATGTTACTTTAGTGGCTTTAATCTCCCCATATTTCTCCCTCAGCGATTTGTTTTGCGTATTACAGCTTAACATTTTTTTAAGTGCGTTTTTAAATACCGTTTTAATATCTACATATGTTGCATCGGTAACACACAAGAGGAGACTGACCTGTGCATAATAAGTCGCCAAGAAACATGTGCCACGAAACCTCGAATGCCACTTAAAATACAAACGCACGTCTGATTACAGCCTCAGTCTAATGAGGCCATTAGCTAGAAATGAGGTCATCGAAGGTATTAACTGCTATTTACTCCTCTTCTTTCTCCAGATGGTACCGTCAGAGCAGCAGCGGTGTGGAGGTCCCCCTTGGAGGCGCTGGAGGTGGAGGTGGAGGGGGAGGTGTGAGGCAGGTGTCGAGGGCGAGAGTGTCTGGGCCCGTCTTGACCATCCTGGCTACTGAGGACGCTGACGGAGGCACATACAGATGCTACGCTAATAATACTGAAGGAGTGGCTGTACTGCAGGTGAGATAGACAGATAGGTAGACAGACAGGTGGATGAATGGATAGATACACATATATACATACATACCGAGAAAGAATAAGCAAGTACAGATTAGGCAGAGATACAGATTGAGGATTGAGATAGATGGAAACAGTGACAGGCTGAGGACACACACGCACACACACACACACACACACAGTAAGAAGGTAAGAAGATAGAGACTGAGTAGAGATAAGAAGTTAGAGATTAGGTAAAGATAAAGTAGAGATTCGGTAAAGATTAGATAGAGGTAAGAAAGAAATTAGGTACAGGTAAAGAGGAGATACAGGAGGGATAAGACAGAGATAAGAGATAAGCGAGAGATTAAGCATAAGTAACGGAGAGATAAGTTAGAGATAAGATGGAGGTCAGAGATAGATAAAGCAGAAGTTGTTGGAGGAAGCATTTTTTTTTTTTTTTTTTTTTTTTTTTCTCCAAGTGTTATGTAGTTGTCAGTACGAAACGGACCACTCTGTCTCGTAGGACACACGATAGAGCCAGCCAGCCCTCCTCTTCGCGGTGCATATAATGAAGATCTGATTATTATAATGAGAGGGACTCCAGGGAGCCACTTTGTAATATGGCGCCAATAATCTCATCTCTCAGAATTATCGCTTTGGGAAATAGATGACCGTAATGAACCAAATAGATGAAGCAGGATTTTTTAGTAGCCTTACGAATAGTGAGTACTAAAAAGGTAGGCATAGAAATATACCAGTGTCTTTTATCTGATATAGGAAATCTTTCTCTTTGACAAGCTGTAGTTCTGTGACTTCCAGCTCGAGTTCTTGTTGTTGTTGTGACCTCAAACTCATATGGAAGTGGACCTGTTGGACTGAAGGCTGAAACTGCTCATCTGCTGCAGTCCACATTCTTCCATTCGGGGGATAGGGAGGGAGCTGAGGGACGTTTGAATAACCGAGTAGCGGAGTCGCCCAGTTATAGCGGTGCCATCAAGTGAAAGCGTCCCTCTCCGGCACCGAGTTCATGTTACACGTGTTATGTGAAGGAAGAATGTCGTATGTCATATAAAGGAATCTGTAATAGTCTGGTCTATGAAAGGTCTGTGGCATTTTGGACTTTCTGGAAATGTCTGCGAGATAAACAGTGCTAAGTTAGTTTAAATATTATGTTGTTACGTTTCAATGCGACAGTGGTGCTGGAGGGAGGCGCTTCACGTACTAGCACCGATATACCCGGTCGGCTCCTCTGATTAATTATGCAAACGTCTTTCAGCTCCCTCCTTATCCATTGAAAGGGAAATGGTGGACTGCAGACGGACAATTTCAGCCATACGCCCACCAAGTTCAGTTCAGATGAGCATGAGGCAGCAACAACAGCAACTGCAACAACAACAACAACAAAAACAACAACAACAACAACATGTGACAATAGAAATACAATCCATAATTATGTAGGCAACACAGGAAGGAACGCATTATCTAGGTAAACACTAATTACCCCCATCTTGCCTCTTCCCAGGTGGATCTCGAGGTGTTGTCTGCTCTGTCTGTCCGCGTCACTCCGCCCTCCGTTGTGGCTGATGCTGGATCCGCGGCTCAGTTCACGTGTGTCATCTCAGGTAAGTGTGTGTGTGTGTGTGTGTGTGTGTGTGTGTGTGTGTGTGTGTGTGTGTGTGTGAGAGAGAGAGAGAGAGAGAGAGAGAGAGAGAGAGAGACGCTATGGCATTATATTCTCAATAACTTACATCTGCGAAAACTCCATAGCAATGACTGGACTAACTACCTGTTTTTTAATCACATTTCGCAGTCGTCATGTTACTCTTTCTTAATTACTCTTATTAATTAGGTGCTGAAATTTACTCCTTATGTAATGTACTGGCCTCTCGGTTCTCATATTTATTAATTTTCTTTCGTGAGAGTGTTTCATGCTGATATTGTTTCATTCATTCACTTTTGTTAGTCTTACAGTCTTTGTTTTTTATCTTCCACAGCTTTTCTCTCAAGCTTGTGTTTTCTTATTTAGTCTTTTCAGTAACTGTCCTTCACATTTCTCTCTCTCTCTCTCTCTCTCTCTCTTTCTCTCTCTCTCTCTCTCTCTCTCTCTCTCTCTCTCTCTCTCTCTTTTCTTCCTTGCACACTTTTTTCTCTTTGTTTTTCATTTAATTTTTCTACTAATTTTTCTTGATCTTATTACCCCTCACAGGCTGTTATGATTCCCTCCCAGCTGAATAATCACTAGAGTTGTTCTGACCGTGAGAGGGGTAATATCAACCTCCTGTTTTGGTCATTGTCATTGAGTGATTTATCACTTTCTTTACAGGCCTTCATCATTTTTCCCTGTACCTATCACTTTCATTTTTCTTTCCCATTCTCTCTGTTATTCCTTACATTTCACTCTTTTTCGCGACGCATCTTCTCGCATCTCTTTCATAAACTCATTTCTCACTCACTTTCACCTCATTCCTCCCCCCATCAGTATCAGTATCTCAGACTATTATTATTTTTCCTTTCACTTTCGCGCATTATCCCTCAAATCTTCCTCACAGTTCACTCATATTCGCACCGGAGCCACTCGTAGCTGTATCCTAACCTCATTTCTCACACACCTTCACTTCATCATCCCCCTATCACCCTCAATATCCCACACCCCTAACTCATTTCTCCGACTGCCTACCTGATAAGCCTACTTCTTATTCTATTTTACACCTGTGCGCCTCCTCGTCTCACCTGCCCTGCCTCGCCTATGCTCCCCCGACACACACACACACACACACACACACACACACACACACACACACACACACACACACACACACACACACACACACACACACACACACACACACACACACACACACACACACACACACACACACACACACACACACACACACACACACACACACACACACACACACACACACACACACACACACACACACACACTCCAATCTCCAACCCCTATCTCATTCTCTGTCTCCCCACCATCTGTTCATTGATTCCAACCTTCAGTTCCATTCATCTCTCTCGTTCCTCCCACCCTACCTACCTCCCCTGCCTGTGTACCCTGCCTCTTACCCTCCGTTCCTCTTCACCTGCCTCACTGCTCTCCTTCCCCTGTCTCTCACCCCTGCGTCTCTTCCGCCTCGCTTCGTTGATACCTTTACTCTATATTTCCTCCCAGCGTCTCTCCCATACCCCCTTCAGCTATTTCCTGTCCCTCGTCCCTGCCTCACCTTTCCTGTCACCCCTGCTTCACACCCTCTCCAGCCACCTACCCCTGCCTACCAACTCTTCCTCACCCTTCTTCCCTGCTTAACACACTATATTCACTGATGTCATTACCTTACATTCCCCTTCACCCTGCCTCTCTCCCACTGCCCCATCCAGACAACTCCTGCCCTCCCACCTCTGCCTAAACCTGTACCTACCTTCCTCTGCCTACCCCTGTCTATCTCCCACCACCTCTTCCATCCCTACCTCTCACACTGCCTTTACTGATTACGTTTCCAACTCCCTCTTGCTTCCCACCTCACACCTTCACCGTCCCTGGTTCCCTGCTTCACAACTCTACCTCACGCCTGTCTATCCCTGCTACCCCTGCTTCTGCCTACCCCTGCTACCCCTGCTTCTGCCTACCCCTGCCTACCTCCACTGCCTGTGCCCGCCTCATCACCAAGACCAGTGGACCGTGAGGAGGCCAAAACATGATTCTGATTAGCTATTAGTGGAGGACCTGCTGCCTGAGGTCTGACTAGCTCCTATCTCTCCCTTCTCTCCTTCTCTCCTCTCTCCCTCCTTCCCACCCTCTCTCTCCTCTCTCTCTCTTCCTTCATCTTTCTTCTCTCCCTCACTCCCTTTATCTCTCTTCTCTCCCTTCCTCCCCCTTACCTTCTCCACCTACATCTCTACCTACCTACTTGTTTATCCTTCCTCGCTGCACATCTCTCCCCATTACGTTCTTGTCTGCTCTCCTCTCTTGTCACCAACCTTCCGTTTCTCCCTCCTTACCTTCTTTCTTATTTCCTTCATTCCTACCCCCATCCTTCGTTGCCTCCCTTCCTCCCTCCCTCCTTGATTCCCTCTCTCTCTCTCCCTCCCTCCCTCTGATTAGCCATTAGTGGAGGGCTGGCTGCCTCGAGCCTCACTAGCTCCTACCCCCCTCTCCCTTTACCTCCTTCTCTCCTCCGCTCTCTCAGTTCTTTCTCCTCTCTCTCTCTCTCTCTCTCTCTCTCTCTCTTTCAGAATCAGAAGCTTTCACACTCTTTCTCCATGGCACCTTTGAACCCCATCATTTTTACACCTTCCCACTCTCTCTTTCTGTCTCTCTTTTACACCTTACCTCTCTCTTTTTCTCTCAGTCGTTCCCTTTCAGCACTCACCCTCTTTTTCTCTCCCTTTTATACACTCCTACACTTTCTCTCTTTTTCTCTTATCTCATGAACACAAACACTGTCTCCTTACCTCTCTTACACACTCTTTTACTCTCTTTTTCTCTCTCTCACACACTCTCTCTCTCTCTCTTTCCAGGATCGCCAGTGAACCAAGTTACCTGGCTCAAAGACGGGCATCAGCTGCGCCCCGGCCCCCGCATCAGGCTGCAGGGCGGGCGTGGTCGGACTTTGCGGGTGGAGGGCGTAGGCGTGAGTGATGTGGGCGTGTACCAGTGTAGAGCTAAGGGACACCACGATTCAGCTCTCGGCACCTCTGTTCTCACGCTGGGAGGTGAGTGTGGGTGTGGGCGTGGGTGTAGTGGGGTGTATGGGTGTGGGTATGGGTATGCTCGTGTGTGTGTGTGTGTGTGTGTGTGTGTGTGTGTGTGTGTGTGTGTGTGTGTGTGTGTGTGTGTGTGTGTGTGTGTGTGTGTGTGTGTGTGTGTGTGTGTGTGTGTGTGTGTGTATTCCGATACGTGAAGGTAAGCGAAGAGAAACTGCAGGGGTTGGGAGGGGGAGAGGATTCAGAGCATAAGAATGGAGTGCAGAGGCTATAGTACGACAGAGCAACACGGCACCAGAGTCTCGGGTGTATGGAAGACACTGGTACCATACACATAGGTTTAACGAGTAGGCTTACTGGGGCCTCAGGGTCATGCAGGGCGTGGTAATTACTTTAACTTGAGGGGCATTCTTTTCTCTTTTTTTTCCAAAGCGTACTTTATAATTACCTCCGTCAGTAGAATTGGAGGTTATATCTGTTTCTGTGCTTGTTTGGCCTCAAGAGATCTAAGTTACTGCCGGATGTCATTTAAATTTTGTGGATATGTGGGTCATGGGCTAAGGAAGAGCTGCATAAATGTTGATGATCTGAGTTGTCTGATATATGAGCTTTGTCGGAGGTATGCGCTATCAGGTGTTGTATTATTGTTTTGCACTGTGATATTACTGATTATTACAGACGCAGAAGGGAGAGCAGTTGGAATATGCTAATTACGTGTTGCATAAATGTTTGAATCATTGTTAACAGAATATCTCATGAACGCTTGATCTGATTTGGATCAAACTTGGCACATATCTTGTGTGTGTGAAAATGGGAAAAGTGGTTTGCTTTTGGTGTAAACCGGACCGAACGTCAAGGTCACAGGTTAAAGGCAAAGCTAGAGAGTGGAGTCACTATGCCTGTGAACACTGCAAGGTGTGGATAAGGATTGTTTTATCAAATGTATGGAGTGCTAGAACATATGCATCAGAGTAATAACTTATTTGTGATGAGTGACCTGAACGGCAGACATGGCACGGGTCTTGTAATGATGAAATGAGCCGTTTAGCTGTGCCAGGAGATAATGACAGGCCAAATGCAAGTCGGGAGAAAGACATGTGTGAGAAGATGATTGTGCATTGAAATGAAAAACAAACAAAAAAATGGTATACAGATATTACAATGACTTAATACAAGGCCAATTGTTTATACTAGGTGCTTGTAGGGAGAAATTTGTTTAATATGGTATTCAATCAAGCATCAGGAAAGGACAGTGTGTGTGTGTGTGTGTGTGTGTGTGTGTGTGTGTGTGTGTGTGTGTGTGTGTGTGTGTGTACTGGTCGTGTTTGACTTGACCAGAGTGTAGATTAGTGCTATTGAATGAAGTTTGGGTTTGTCTGAGCGTGTTTAGAAGTTAAGCGAGACTGAACTAGGTGTGTGCCAGAGACATGTCGGGAGAGAGTGAAGGTGAGGGGTTGGAGTGTTTGGGGGAATTGCATGAGTGTATGTGTGTGTGTGTGTGTGTGTGTGTGTGTGTGTGTGTGTGTGTGTGTGTGTGTGTGTGTGTGTGTGTGTTTGAGGCTAAATATGAGAAGTAAAAATGTTGGGTGTAGAACATAATAATCTGGGTTTGCATGGATGTGTCTAAGTGCAGGTGAGTGTATTCGAATGCAGTCAATGTGTACTTGAGTGTCGTCTTGCAGGGTTTCTTCCGTAGTTTCTTATTTCCATATCAGAGAAAAGATTCCCCAACGTCTTAAGCTTCCTTGAGGAGGTATGGAGCTCAATAAAGACTAAGGTAATCGTTCCTTTAATGCCCAATTCTATGGTTCGTGCTCTCGCCAAAATCACCGCCAAAATTACTGCGAAAGCCGAAACAGAGGCACGAAAAGTGATTATATAACCAATCCTTAGTGCAATGGAATGCTATGGTATGATGCGGTATGATATGATATGAGATTAAATGACTTCCTGTATTTAATAGCATCGGGAACTATAGCCAATCACATTGCTGCCAGCTACGGGGATCCTAGGTAACTTCATCAGTGAGTAACAGAATGGCCTGCAGGTGTAGGTGTGTGTGTGTGTGTGTATGTGTGTGTGTGTGTGTGTGTGTGTGAGAGAGAGAGAGAGAGGGTGGCTTGCGTCTTTTAGTTTAGTGGTAAATGGAAATAGGTCTACGATTTCAGCGCATGAGTCACTCATATACACACGCTTATTCGTACATAAATTCAGCGCACAAAGACAGGCACTTAGAACACACAAACAAGCCCCCAAACACAAACTAGCACACAGACACACACAAAACACTTTCAGCTGTCCCCCGCCATTGTAAGAAAAACGCACACGAAATCAGAAACACACATCTACACACAGTCACTCAAACATACAAACATTCAGCCAGATACGCAAGCATAAATAAAAACACACTTCCCTATTCACCCTGACAGACATGCATAAATACCAAATACACACACACACACACACACACACACACACACACACACACACACACACACAGCACTCAGAGAGTCCATACCTCCGCCATCGCCTATACCATCCAACTCAGATCACCACCAAATTTAATAATCTCATTGGCCCATAACCCACATATCCACATTTTAAGGTATCATGTGGACAAACAGACAAACAGGGGTAAAAACATAACCTCCTCCAGCTGTCGTTGGTGGAGGTACAAAAACAAAAACACCCAAACACTTGCTGCACCCTCAAATATAGGCCAGTCCTGAAGAATACAAACACCCCCTGAAGAAAAAACACGCACTCAGCACACTCCAACAAAGCACAAACACTCACGCAAAGACATAAACAAGCCCTATAGTACACACACAAAACAGTTCTCGCTATCGGGAGCCATTAACAGAACGCACTCACACAAACGCACGAGCACACACACACACACACACACACACACACACACACACACACACACACACACACACACACACACACACACACACACACACTCGCAAACAGGCACTGAAACACACACAAAGCACTTTTAGTAATCACGGGCCATTAAAAGAACGCAGGAGGGTCGGGGAAACGAAGATAATTAAAGCCAGTCCCTTTAAATTGAACAGGAACAGTAAAAATTCAATAAAGGGGAGGTGGAGGCATTAGAGAGAGAGAGAGAGAGAGAGAGAGAGAGAGAGAGAGAGGAAGGGAGGGAGGGAGGGAGGGAGGGAGGGTGCTGAATATACAGGTAATTTAAGATACAGAAAGGAGAAAGGGGGACCAACGCTCTCTATGCAGTAAACGAGAGAGAGAGTGAGATCGCGCGCCCCAATGAACCTACTTTTTGCAGTTTAATACTTTCTCTCGCTTACTTTCTCCTACTTTCTCTGTTGCTTTCTTTCTTCTGTTCCTTCTCCTGGTTCTTT